>NW_028289518.1:0-233657 GCF_059628265.1 Tinamus guttatus | reverse complement strand
CGTGCGCAGCACGAGTCTTGGCACAGCAAAACCTTCTCTTGGCATGCCCTTTGCAGCCTCACTCCAAACGGGGCTCTCCGCTTCATCCATCCCCTGACTCCATACTAGCACCAACGGGCTGCTAAAGCGTTTCGCAGTAAAACACCAAGGAACCTGTTTCTCACTCCAAGCACAAAGCGTGCGCAGCACCAGTCTTGGCACAGCAAAACACTTCCTTTGGCATGCCCTTTGCAGCCTCACTCCAAACGGGCTCTCCGCTTCATCATCCCCTGACTCCATACTAGCACCAACGGGCTGCTAAAGCGTTTCGCAGAAAACACCAAGGAACCTGTTTCTCACTCCAAGCACAAAGCGTGCGCAGCACGAGTCTTGGCACAGCAAAACACTTCCTTTGGCATGCCCTTTGCAGCCTCACTCCAAACGGGGCTCTCCGCTTCATCCATCCCCTTGACTCCATACTAGCACCAACGGGCTGCTAAAGCGTTTCGCAGAAAACACCAAGGAACCTGTTTCTCACTCCAAGCACAAAGCGTGCGCAGCACGAGTCTTGGCACAGCAAAACACTTCCTTTGGCATGCCCTTTGCAGCCTCACTCCAAACGGGGGCTCTCCGCTTCATCCATCCCCTGACTCCATACTAGCACCAACGGGCTGCTAAAGCGTTTCGCAGAAAACACCAAGGAACCTGTTTCTCACTCCAAGCACAAAGCGTGCGCAGCACGAGTCTTGGCACAGCAAAACACTTCCTTTGGCATGCCCTTTGCAGCCTCACTCCAAACGGGGCTCTCCGCTTCATCCATCCCCTGACTCCATACTAGCACCAACGGGCTGCTAAAGCGTTTCGCAGAAAACACCAAGGAACCTGTTTCTCACTCCAAGCACAAAGCGTGCGCAGCACGAGTCTTGGCACAGCAAAACACTTCCTTGGCATGCCCTTTGCAGCCTCACTCCAAACGGGGCTCTCCGCTTCATCCATCCCCTGACTCCATACTAGCACCAACGGGCTGCTAAAGCGTTTCGCAGAAAACACCAAGGAACCTGTTTCTCACTCCAAGCACAAAGCGTGCGCAGCACGAGTCTTGGCACAGCAAAACACTTCCTTTGGCATGCCCTTTGCAGCCTCACTCCAAACGGGGCTCTCCGCTTCATCCATCCCCTGACTCCATACTAGCACCAACGGGCTGCTAAAGCGTTTCGCAGAAAACAAGGAACCTGTTTCTCACTCCAAGCACAAAGCGTGCGCAGCACGAGTCTTGGCACAGCAGAACACTTCCTTTGGCATGCCCTTTGCAGCCTCACTCCAAACGGGGCTCTCCGCTTCATCCATCCCCTGACTCCATACTAGCACCAACGGGCTGCTAAAGCGTTTCGCAGAAAACACCAAGGAACCTGTTTCTCACTCCAAGCACAAAGCGTGCGCAGCACGAGTCTTGGCACAGCAAAACACTTCCTTTGGCATGCCCTTTGCAGCCTCACTCCAAACGGGGCTCTCCGCTTCATCCATCCCCTGACTCCATACTAGCACCAACGGGCTGCTAAAGCGTTTCGCAGAAAACACCAAGGAACCTGTTTCTCACTCCAAGCACAAAGCGTGCGCAGCACGAGTCTTGGCACAGCAGAACACTTCCTTTGGCATGCCCTTTGCAGCCTCACTCCAAACGGGGCTCTCCGCTTCATCCATCCCCTGACTCCATACTAGCACCAACAGGGCTGCTAAAGCGTTTCGCAGAAAACACCAAGGAACCTGTTTCTCACTCCAACCACAAAGCGTGCGCAGCACGAGTCTTGGCACAGCAAAACACTTCCTTTGGCATGCCCTTTGCAGCCTCACTCCAAACGGGCTCTCCGCTTCATCCATCCCCTGACTCCATACTAGCACCAACGGGCTGCTAAAGCGTTTCGCAGAAAACACCAAGGAACCTGTTTCTCACTCCAAGCACAAAGCGTGCGCAGCACGAGTCTTGGCACAGCAAAACACTTCCTTTGGCATGCCCTTTGCAGCCTCACTCCAAACGGGGCTCTCCGCTTCATCCATCCCCTGACTCCATACTAGCACCAACGGGCTGCTAAAGCGTTTCGCAGAAAACACCAAGGAACCTGTTTGTCACTCCAAGCACAAAGCGTGCGCAGCACGAGTCTTGGCACAGCAAAACACTTCCTTGGCATGCCTTTGCAGCCTCACTCCAAACGGGGCTCTCCGCTTCATCCATCCCCTGACTCCATACTAGCACCAACGGGCTGCTAAAGCGTTTCGCAGAAAACACCAAGGAACCTGTTTCTCACTCCAAGCACAAAGCGTGCGCAGCACGAGTCTTGGCACAGCAAAACACTTCCTTTGGCATGCCCTTTGCAGCCTCACTCCAAACGGGGCTCTCCGCTTCATCCATCCCCTGACTCCATACTAGCACCAACGGGCTGCTAAAGCGTTTCGCAGAAAACACCAAGGAACCTGTTTCTCACTCCAAGCACAAAGCGTGCGCAGCACGAGTCTTGGCACAGCAAAACACTTCCTTTGGCATGCCCTTTGCAGCCTCACTCCAAACGGGGCTCTCCGCTTCATCCATCCCCTGACTCCATACTAGCACCAACGGGCTGCTAAAGCGTTTCGCAGAAAACACCAAGGAACCTGTTTCTCACTCCAAGCACAAAGCGTGCGCAGCACGAGTCTTGGCACAGCAAAACACTTCCTTTGGCATGCCCTTTGCAGCCTCACTCCAAACGGGGCTCTCCGCTTCATCCATCCCCTGACTCCATACTAGCACCAACGGGCTGCTAAAGCGTTTCGCAGAAAACACCAAGGAACCTGTTTCTCACTCCAAGCACAAAGCGTGCGCAGCACGAGTCTTGGCACAGCAGAACACTTCCTTTGGCATGCCCTTTGCAGCCTCACTCCAAACGGGGCTCTCCGCTTCATCCATCCCCTGACTCCATACTAGCACCAACGGGCTGCTAAAGCGTTTCGCAGAAAACACCAAGGAACCTGTTTCTCACTCCAAGCACAAAGCGTGCGCAGCACGAGTCTTGGCACAGCAAAACACTTCCTTTGGCATGCCCTTTGCAGCCTCACTCCAAACGGGGCTCTCCGCTTCATCCATCCCCTGACTCCATACTAGCACCAACGGGCTGCTAAAGCGTTTCGCAGAAAACACCAAGGAACCTGTTTCTCACTCCAAGCACAAAGCGTGCGCAGCACGAGTCTTGGCACAGCAGAACACTTCCTTTGGCATGCCCTTTGCAGCCTCACTCCAAACGGGGCTCTCCGCTTCATCCATCCCCTGACTCCATACTAGCACCAACGGGCTGCTAAAGCGTTTCGCAGAAAACACCAAGGAACCTGTTTCTCACTCCAAGCACAAAGCGTGCGCAGCACGAGTCTTGGCACAGCAGAACACTTCCTTTGGCATGCCCTTTGCAGCCTCACTCCAAACGGGGCTCTCCGCTTCATCCATCCCCTGACTCCATACTAGCACCAACGGGCTGCTAAAGCGTTTCGCAGAAAACACCAAGGAACCTGTTTGTCACTCCAAGCACAAAGCGTGCGCAGCACGAGTCTTGGCACAGCAAAACACTTCTCTTGGCATGCCCTTTGCAGCCTCACTCCAAACGGGGCTCTCCGCTTCATCCATCCCCTGACTCCATACTAGCACCAACGGGCTGCTAAAGCGTTTCGCAGAAAACACCAGGAACCTGTTTCTCACTCCAAGCACAAAGCGTGCGCAGCACGAGTCTTGGCACAGCAGAACACTTCCTTTGGCATGCCCTTTGCAGCCTCACTCCAAACGGGGCTCTCCGCTTCATCCATCCCCTGACTCCATACTAGCACCAACGGGCTGCTAAAGCGTTTCGCAGAAAACACCAAGGAACCTGTTTCTCACTCCAACCACAAAGCGTGCGCAGCACGAGTCTTGGCACAGCAGAACACTTCCTTTGGCATGCCCTTTGCAGCCTCACTCCAAACGGGGCTCTCCGCTTCATCCATCCCCTGACTCCATACTAGCACCAACGGGCTGCTAAAGCGTTTCGCAGAAAACACCAAGGAACCTGTTTCTCACTCCAACCACAAAGCGTGCGCAGCACGAGTCTTGGCACAGCAGAACACTTCCTTTGGCATGCCCTTTGCAGCCTCACTCCAAACGGGGCTCTCCGCTTCATCCATCCCCTGACTCCATACTAGCACCAACGGGCTGCTAAAGCGTTTCGCAGAAAACACCAAGGAACCTGTTTCTCACTCCAAGCACAAAGCGTGCGCAGCACGAGTCTTGGCACAGCAGAACACTTCCTTTGGCATGCCCTTGCAGCCTCACTCCAAACGGGGCTCTCCGCTTCATCCATCCCCTGACTCCATACTAGCACCAACGGGCTGCTAAAGCGTTTCGCAGAAAACACCAAGGAACCTGTTTCTCACTCCAACCACAAAGCGTGCGCAGCACGAGTCTTGGCACAGCAGAACACTTCCTTTGGCATGCCCTTTGCAGCCTCACTCCAAACGGGGCTCTCCGCTTCATCCATCCCCCTGACTCCATACTAGCACCAACGGGCTGCTAAAGCGTTTCGCAGAAAACACCAAGGAACCTGTTTCTCACTCCAAGCACAAAGCGTGCGCAGCACGAGTCTTGGCACAGCAAAACACTTCCTTTGGCATGCCCTTTGCAGCCTCACTCCAAACGGGGCTCTCCGCTTCATCCATCCCCTGACTCCATACTAGCACCAACGGCTGCTAAAGCGTTTCGCAGAAAACACCAAGGAACCTGTTTCTCACTCCAAGCACAAAGCGTGCGCAGCACGAGTCTTGGCACAGCAAAACACTTCCTTTGGCATGCCCTTTGCAGCCTCACTCCAAACGGGGCTCTCCGCTTCATCCATCCCCTGACTCCATACTAGCACCAACGGGCTGCTAAAGCGTTTCGCAGAAAACACCAAGGAACCTGTTTCTCACTCCAAGCACAAAGCGTGCGCAGCACGAGTCTTGGCACAGCAAAACACTTCTCTTGGCATGCCCTTTGCAGCCTCACTCCAAACGGGGCTCTCCGCTTCATCCATCCCCTGACTCCATACTAGCACCAACGGGCTGCTAAAGCGTTTCGCAGAAAACACCAAGGAACCTGTTTCTCACTCCAACCACAAAGCGTGCGCAGCACGAGTCTTGGCACAGCAGAACACTTCCTTTGGCATGCCCTTTGCAGCCTCACTCCAAACGGGGCTCTCCGCTTCATCCATCCCCTGACTCCATACTAGCACCAACGGGCTGCTAAAGCGTTTCGCAGAAAACACCAAGGAACCTGTTTCTCACTCCAAGCACAAAGCGTGCGCAGCACGAGTCTTGGCACAGCAGAACACTTCCTTTGGCATGCCCTTTGCAGCCTCACTCCAAACGGGGCTCTCCGCTTCATCCATCCCCTGACTCCATACTAGCACCAACGGGCTGCTAAAGCATTTCGCAGAAAACACCAAGGAACCTGTTTCTCACTCCAACCACAAAGCGTGCGCAGCACCAGTCTTGGCACAGCAAAACACTTCCTTTGGCATGCCCTTTGCAGCCTCACTCCAAACGGGGCTCTCCGCTTCATCCATCCCCTGACTCCATACTAGCACCAACGGGCTGCTAAAGCGTTTCGCAGAAAACACCAAGGAACCTGTTTCTCACTCCAAGCACAAAGCGTGCGCAGCACGAGTCTTGGCACAGCAGAACACTTCCTTTGGCATGCCCTTTGCAGCCTCACTCCAAACGGGGCTCTCCGCTTCATCCATCCCCTGACTCCATACTAGCACCAACGGGCTGCTAAAGCGTTTCGCAGAAAACACCAAGGAACCTGTTTCTCACTCCAAGCACAAAGCGTGCGCAGCACGAGTCTTGGCACAGCAGAACACTTCCTTTGGCATGCCCTTTGCAGCCTCACTCCAAACGGGGCTCTCCGCTTCATCCATCCCCTGACTCCATACTAGCACCAACGGGCTGCTAAAGCGTTTCCTAAAAAACACCAAGGAACCTGTTTCTCACTCCAACCACAAAGCGTGCGCAGCACCAGTCTTGGCACAGCAAAACACTTCCTTTGGCATGCCCTTTGCAGCCTCACTCCAAACGGGGCTCTCCGCTTCATCCATCCCCTGACTCCATACTAGCACCAACGGGCTGCTAAAGCATTTCGCAGAAAACACCAAGGAACCTGTTTCTCACTCCAACCACAAAGCGTGCGCAGCACCAGTCTTGGCACAGCAAAACACTTCCTTTGGCATGCCCTTTGCAGCCTCACTCCAAACGGGGCTCTCCGCTTCATCCATCCCCTGACTCCATACTAGCACCAACGGGCTGCTAAAGCGTTTCGCAGAAAACACCAAGGAACCTGTTTCTCACTCCAAGCACAAAGCGTGCGCAGCACGAGTCTTGGCACAGCAAAATACTTCTCTTGGCATGCCCTTTGCAGCCTCACTCCAAACGGGGCTCTCCGCTTCATCCATCCCCTGACTCCATACTAGCACCAACGGGCTGCTAAAGCGTTTCGCAGAAAACACCAAGGAACCTGTTTCTCACTCCAAGCACAAAGCGTGCGCAGCACGAGTCTTGGCACAGCAGAACACTTCCTTTGGCATGCCCTTTGCAGCCTCACTCCAAACGGGGCTCTCCGCTTCATCCATCCCCTGACTCCATACTAGCACCAACGAGCTGCTAAAGCGTTTCGCAGAAAACACCAAGGAACCTGTTTCTCACTCCAAGCACAAAGCGTGCGCAGCACGAGTCTTGGCACAGCAAAACACTTCCTTTGGCATGCCCTTTGCAGCCTCACTCCAAACGGGGCTCTCCGCTTCATCCATCCCCTGACTCCATACTAGCACCAACGGGCTGCTAAAGCGTTTCGCAGAAAACACCAAGGAACCTGTTTCTCACTCCAAGCACAAAGCGTGCGCAGCACCAGTCTTGGCACAGCAGAACACTTCCTTTGGCATGCCCTTTGCAGCCTCACTCCAAACGGGGCTCTCCGCTTCATCCATCCCCTGACTCCATACTAGCACCAACGGGCTGCTAAAGCGTTTCGCAGAAAACACCAAGGAACCTGTTTCTCACTCCAACCACAAGCGTGCGCAGCACGAGTCTTGGCACAGCAAAACACTTCCTTTGGCATGCCCTTTGCAGCCTCACTCCAAACGGGGCTCTCCGCTTCATCCATCCCCTGACTCCATACTAGCACCAACGGGCTGCTAAAGCGTTTCGCAGAAAACACCAAGGAACCTGTTTCTCACTCCAAGCACAAAGCGTGCGCAGCACGAGTCTTGGCACAGCAAAACACTTCCTTTGGCATGCCCTTTGCAGCCTCACTCCAAACGGGGCTCTCCGCTTCATCCATCCCTGACTCCATACTAGCACCAACGGGCTGCTAAAGCGTTTCGCAGAAAACACCAAGGAACCTGTTTCTCACTCCAACCACAAAGCGTGCGCAGCACGAGTCTTGGCACAGCAAAACACTTCTTTGGCATGCCCTTTGCAGCCTCACTCCAAACGGGGCTCTCCGCTTCATCCATCCCCTGACTCCATACTAGCACCAACGGGCTGCTAAAGCGTTTCGCAGAAAACACCAAGGAACCTGTTTCTCACTCCAAGCACAAAGCGTGCGCAGCACGAGTCTTGGCACAGCAAAACACTTCTCTTGGCATGCCCTTTGCAGCCTCACTCCAAACGGGGCTCTCCGCTTCATCCATCCCCTGACTCCATACTAGCACCAACGGGCTGCTAAAGCGTTTCGCAGAAAACACCAAGGAACCTGTTTCTCACTCCAAGCACAAAGCGTGCGCAGCACGAGTCTTGGCACAGCAGAACACTTCCTTTGGCATGCCCTTTGCAGCCTCACTCCAAACGGGGCTCTCCGCTTCATCCATCCCCTGACTCCATACTAGCACCACGGGCTGCTAAAGCGTTCGCAGAAAACACCAAGGAACCTGTTTCTCACTCCAAGCACAAAGCGTGCGCAGCACGAGTCTTGGCACAGCAGAACACTTCCTTTGGCATGCCCTTTGCAGCCTCACTCCAAACGGGGCTCTCCGCTTCATCCATCCCCTGACTCCATACTAGCACCAACGGGCTGCTAAAGCGTTTCGCAGAAAACACCAAGGAACCTGTTTCTCACTCCAAGCACAAAGCGTGCGCAGCACGAGTCTTGGCACAGCAGAACACTTCCTTTGGCATGCCCTTTGCAGCCTCACTCCAAACGGGGCTCTCCGCTTCATCCATCCCCTGACTCCATACTAGCACCAACGGGCTGCTAAAGCGTTTCGCAGAAAACACCAAGGAACCTGTTTCTCACTCCAACACAAAGCGTGCACAGCACGAGTCTTGGCACAGCAAAACACTTCCTTTGGCATGCCCTTTGCAGCCTCACTCCAAACGGGGCTCTCCGCTTCATCCATCCCCTGACTCCATACTAGCACCAACGGGCTGCTAAAGCGTTTCGCAGAAAACACCAAGGAACCTGTTTCTCACTCCAAGCACAAAGCGTGCGCAGCACGAGTCTTGGCACAGCAAAACACTTCCTTTGGCATGCCCTTTGCAGCCTCACTCCAAACGGGGCTCTCCGCTTCATCCATCCCTGACTCCATACTAGCACCAACGGGCTGCTAAAGCGTTTCGCAGAAAACACCAAGGAACCTGTTTCTCACTCCAAGCACAAAGCGTGCGCAGCACCAGTCTTGGCACACCAAAACACTTCCTTTGGCATGCCCTTTGCAGCCTCACTCCAAACGGGGCTCTCCGCTTCATCCATCCCCTGATTCCATACTAGCACCAACGGGCTGCTAAAGCGTTTCGCAGAAAACACCAAGGAACCTGTTTCTCACTCCAAGCACAAAGCGTGCGCAGCACGAGTCTTGGCACAGCAAAACACTTCTCTTGGCATGCCCTTTGCAGCCTCACTCCAAACGGGGCTCTCCGCTTCATCCATCCCCTGACTCCATACTAGCACCAACGGGCTGCTAAAGCGTTTCGCAGAAAACACCAAGGAACCTGTTTCTCACTCCAAGCACAAAGCGTGCGCAGCACGAGTCTTGGCACAGCAAAACACTTCCTTTGGCATGCCCTTTGCAGCCTCACTCCAAACGGGGCTCTCCGCTTCATCCATCCCCTGACTCCATACTAGCACCAACGGGCTGCTAAAGCGTTTCGCAGAAAACACCAAGGAACCTGTTTCTCACTCCAAGCACAAAGCGTGCGCAGCACGAGTCTTGGCACAGCAGAACACTTCCTTTGGCATGCCCTTTGCAGCCTCACTCCAAACGGGGCTCTCCGCTTCATCCATCCCCTGACTCCATACTAGCACCAACGGGCTGCTAAAGCGTTTCGCAGAAAACACCAAGGAACCTGTTTCTCACTCCAAGCACAAAGCGTGCGCAGCACGAGTCTTGGCACAGCAGAACACTTCCTTTGGCATGCCCTTTGCAGCCTCACTCCAAACGGGGCTCTCCGCTTCATCCATCCCCTGACTCCATACTAGCACCACGGGCTGCTAAAGCGTTTCGCAGAAAACACCAAGGAACCTGTTTCTCACTCCAAGCACAAAGCGTGCGCAGCACGAGTCTTGGCACAGCAGAACACTTCCTTTGGCATGCCCTTTGCAGCCTCACTCCAAACGGGGCTCTCCGCTTCATCCATCCCCTGACTCCATACTAGCACCAACGGGCTGCTAAAGCGTTTCGCAGAAAACACCAAGGAACCTGTTTCTCACTCCAAGCACAAAGCGTGCGCAGCACGAGTCTTGCACAGCAGAACACTTCCTTTGGCATGCCCTTTGCAGCCTCACTCCAAACGGGGCTCTCCGCTTCATCCATCCCCTGACTCCATACTAGCACCAACGGGCTGCTAAAGCGTTTCGCAGAAAACACCAAGGAACCTGTTTCTCACTCCAACCACAAAGCGTGCGCAGCACGAGTCTTGGCACAGCAAAACACTTCCTTTGGCATGCCCTTTGCAGCCTCACTCCAAACGGGGCTCTCCGCTTCATCCATCCCCTGACTCCATACTAGCACCAACGGGCTGCTAAAGCGTTTCGCAGAAAACACCAAGGAACCTGTTTCTCACTCCAAGCACAAAGCGTGCGCAGCACCAGTCTTGGCACAGCAAAACACTTCCTTTGGCATGCCCTTTGCAGCCTCACTCCAAACGGGGCTCTCCGCTTCATCCATCCCCTGACTCCATACTAGCACCAACGGGCTGCTAAAGCGTTTCGCAGAAAACACCAAGGAACCTGTTTCTCACTCCAAGCACAAAGCGTGCGCAGCACGAGTCTTGGCACAGCAGAACACTTCCTTTGGCATGCCCTTTGCAGCCTCACTCCAAACGGGGCTCTCCGCTTCATCCATCCCTGACTCCATACTAGCACCAACGGGCTGCTAAAGCGTTTCGCAGAAAACACCAAGGAACCTGTTTGTCACTCCAAGCACAAAGCGTGCGCAGCACGAGTCTTGGCACAGCAAAACACTTCTCTTGGCATGCCCTTTGCAGCCTCACTCCAAACGGGGCTCTCCGCTTCATCCATCCCCTGACTCCATACTAGCACCAACGGGCTGCTAAAGCGTTTCGCAGAAAACACCAAGGAACCTGTTTCTCACTCCAAGCACAAAGCGTGCGCAGCACGAGTCTTGGCACAGCAGAACACTTCCTTTGGCATGCCCTTTGCAGCCTCACTCCAAACGGGGCTCTCCGCTTCATCCATCCCCTGACTCCATACTAGCACCAACGGGCTGCTAAAGCGTTTCGCAGAAAACACCAAGGAACCTGTTTCTCACTCCAACCACAAAGCGTGCGCAGCACGAGTCTTGGCACAGCAGAACACTTCCTTTGGCATGCCCTTTGCAGCCTCACTCCAAACGGGGCTCTCCGCTTCATCCATCCCCTGACTCCATACTAGCACCAACGGGCTGCTAAAGCGTTTCGCAGAAAACACCAAGGAACCTGTTTGTCACTCCAACCACAAAGCGTGCGCAGCACGAGTCTTGGCACAGCAGAACACTTCCTTTGGCATGCCCTTTGCAGCCTCACTCCAAACGGGGCTCTCCGCTTCATCCATCCCCTGACTCCATACTAGCACCAACGGGCTGCTAAAGCGTTTCGCAGAAAACACCAAGGAACCTGTTTCTCACTCCAAGCACAAAGCGTGCGCAGCACGAGTCTTGGCACAGCAAAACACTTCCTTTGGCATGCCCTTTGCAGCCTCACTCCAAACGGGGCTCTCCGCTTCATCCATCCCCTGACTCCATACTAGCACCAACGGGCTGCTAAAGCGTTCGCAGAAAACACCAAGGAACCTGTTTCTCACTCCAAGCACAAAGCGTGCGCAGCACCAGTCTTGGCACAGCAGAACACTTCCTTTGGCATGCCCTTTGCAGCCTCACTCCAAACGGGGCTCTCCGCTTCATCCATCCCCTGACTCCATACTAGCACCAACGGGCTGCTAAAGCGTTTCGCAGAAAACACCAAGGAACCTGTTTCTCACTCCAAGCACAAAGCGTGCGCAGCACGAGTCTTGGCACAGCAGAACACTTCCTTTGGCATGCCCTTTGCAGCCTCACTCCAAACAGGGCTCTCCGCTTCATCCATCCCCTGACTCCATACTAGCACCAACGGGCTGCTAAAGCGTTTCGCAGAAAACACCAAGGAACCTGTTTCTCACTCCAACCACAAAGCGTGCGCAGCACGAGTCTTGGCACAGCAGAACACTTCCTTTGGCATGCCCTTTGCAGCCTCACTCCAAACGGGGCTCTCCGCTTCATCCATCCCCTGACTCCATACTAGCACCAACGGGCTGCTAAAGCGTTTCGCAGAAAACACCAAGGAACCTGTTCTCACTCCAAGCACAAAGCGTGCGCAGCACGAGTCTTGGCACAGCAGAACACTTCCTTTGGCATGCCCTTTGCAGCCTCACTCCAAACGGGGCTCTCCGCTTCATCCATCCCCTGACTCCATACTAGCACCAACGGGCTGCTAAAGCGTTTCGCAGAAAACACCAAGGAACCTGTTTCTCACTCCAAGCACAAAGCGTGCGCAGCACGAGTCTTGGCACAGCAAAACACTTCCTTTGGCATGCCCTTTGCAGCCTCACTCCAAACGGGGCTCTCCGCTTCATCCATCCCCTGACTCCATACTAGCACCAACGGGCTGCTAAAGCGTTTCGCAGAAAACACCAAGGAACCTGTTTCTCACTCCAAGCACAAAGCGTGCGCAGCACGAGTCTTGGCACAGCAGAACACTTCCTTTGGCATGCCCTTTGCAGCCTCACTCCAAACGGGCTCTCCGCTTCATCCATCCCCTGACTCCAT
Source organism: Tinamus guttatus (assembly GCF_059628265.1). Lineage (NCBI taxonomy): Eukaryota > Metazoa > Chordata > Aves > Tinamiformes > Tinamidae > Tinamus > Tinamus guttatus. The sequence goes on along the minus strand of NW_028289518.1, from coordinate 221,361 downwards.
ACTAGCACCAACGGGCTGCTAAAGCGTTTCGCAGAAAACACCAAGGAACCTGTTTCTCACTCCAAGCACAAAGCGTGCGCAGCACGAGTCTTGGCACAGCAGAACACTTCCTTTGGCATGCCCTTTGCAGCCTCACTCCAAACGGGGCTCTCCGCTTCATCCATCCCCTGACTCCATACTAGCACCAACGGGCTGCTAAAGCGTTTCGCAGAAAACACCAAGGAACCTGTTTCTCACTCCAACCACAAAGCGTGCGCAGCACGAGTCTTGGCACAGCAGAACACTTCCTTTGGCATGCCCTTTGCAGCCTCACTCCAAACGGGGCTCTCCGCTTCATCCATCCCCTGACTCCATACTAGCACCAACGGGCTGCTAAAGCGTTTCGCAGAAAACACCAAGGAACCTGTTTCTCACTCCAAGCACAAAGCGTGCGCAGCACGAGTCTTGGCACAGCAGAACACTTCCTTTGGCATGCCCTTTGCAGCCTCACTCCAAACGGGGCTCTCCGCTTCATCCATCCCCTGACTCCATACTAGCACCAACGGGCTGCTAAAGCGTTTCGCAGAAAACACCAAGGAACCTGTTTCTCACTCCAACCACAAAGCGTGCGCAGCACGAGTCTTGGCACAGCAGAACACTTCCTTTGGCATGCCCTTTGCAGCCTCACTCCAAACGGGGCTCTCCGCTTCATCCATCCCCTGACTCCATACTAGCACCAACGGGCTGCTAAAGCGTTTCGCAGAAAACACCAAGGAACCTGTTTCTCACTCCAAGCACAAAGCGTGCGCAGCACGAGTCTTGGCACAGCAAAACACTTCTCTTGGCATGCCCTTTGCAGCCTCACTCCAAACGGGGCTCTCCGCTTCATCCATCCCCTGACTCCATACTAGCACCAACGGGCTGCTAAAGCGTTTCGCAGAAAACACCAAGGAACCTGTTTCTCACTCCAACCACAAAGCGTGCGCAGCACGAGTCTTGGCACAGCAGAACACTTCCTTTGGCATGCCCTTTGCAGCCTCACTCCAAACGGGGCTCTCCGCTTCATCCATCCCTGACTCCATACTAGCACCAACGGGCTGCTAAAGCGTTTCGCAGAAAACACCAAGGAACCTGTTTCTCACTCCAAGCACAAAGCGTGCGCAGCACCAGTCTTGGCACAGCAAAACACTTCCTTTGGCATGCCCTTTGCAGCCTCACTCCAAACGGGGCTCTCCGCTTCATCCATCCCCTGACTCCATACTAGCACCAACGGGCTGCTAAAGCGTTTCGCAGAAAACACCAAGGAACCTGTTTCTCACTCCAACCACAAAGCGTGCGCAGCACGAGTCTTGGCACAGCAGAACACTTCCTTTGGCATGCCCTTTGCAGCCTCACTCCAAACGGGGCTCTCCGCTTCATCCATCCCCTGACTCCATACTAGCACCAACGGGCTGCTAAAGCGTTTCGCAGAAAACACCAAGGAACCTGTTTCTCACTCCAAGCACAAAGCGTGCGCAGCACGAGTCTTGGCACAGCAGAACACTTCCTTTGGCATGCCCTTTGCAGCCTCACTCCAAACGGGGCTCTCCGCTTCATCCATCCCCTGACTCCATACTAGCACCAACGGGCTGCTAAAGCGTTTCCTAAAAAACACCAAGGAACCTGTTTCTCACTCCAACCACAAAGCGTGCGCAGCACCAGTCTTGGCACAGCAAAACACTTCCTTTGGCATGCCCTTTGCAGCCTCACTCCAAACGGGGCTCTCCGCTTCATCCATCCCCTGACTCCATACTAGCACCAACGGGCTGCTAAAGCATTTCGCAGAAAACACCAAGGAACCTGTTTCTCACTCCAACCACAAAGCGTGCGCAGCACCAGTCTTGGCACAGCAAAACACTTCCTTTGGCATGCCCTTTGCAGCCTCACTCCAAACGGGGCTCTCCGCTTCATCCATCCCCTGACTCCATACTAGCACCAACGGGCTGCTAAAGCGTTTCGCAGAAAACACCAAGGAACCTGTTTCTCACTCCAAGCACAAAGCGTGCGCAGCACGAGTCTTGGCACAGCAAAATACTTCTCTTGGCATGCCCTTTGCAGCCTCACTCCAAACGGGGCTCTCCGCTTCATCCATCCCCTGACTCCATACTAGCACCAACGGGCTGCTAAAGCGTTTCGCAGAAAACACCAAGGAACCTGTTTCTCACTCCAAGCACAAAGCGTGCGCAGCACGAGTCTTGGCACAGCAGAACACTTCCTTTGGCATGCCCTTTGCAGCCTCACTCCAAACGGGGCTCTCCGCTTCATCCATCCCCTGACTCCATACTAGCACCAACGAGCTGCTAAAGCGTTTCGCAGAAAACACCAAGGAACCTGTTTCTCACTCCAAGCACAAAGCGTGCGCAGCACGAGTCTTGGCACAGCAAAACACTTCCTTTGGCATGCCCTTTGCAGCCTCACTCCAAACGGGGCTCTCCGCTTCATCCATCCCCTGACTCCATACTAGCACCAACGGGCTGCTAAAGCGTTTCGCAGAAAACACCAAGGAACCTGTTTCTCACTCCAAGCACAAAGCGTGCGCAGCACCAGTCTTGGCACAGCAGAACACTTCCTTTGGCATGCCCTTTGCAGCCTCACTCCAAACGGGGCTCTCCGCTTCATCCATCCCCTGACTCCATACTAGCACCAACGGGCTGCTAAAGCGTTTCGCAGAAAACACCAAGGAACCTGTTTCTCACTCCAACCACAAAGCGTGCGCAGCACGAGTCTTGGCACAGCAGAACACTTCCTTTGGCATGCCCTTTGCAGCCTCACTCCAAACGGGGCTCTCCGCTTCATCCATCCCCCTGACTCCATACTAGCACCAACGGGCTGCTAAAGCGTTTCGCAGAAAACACCAAGGAACCTGTTTCTCACTCCAAGCACAAAGCGTGCGCAGCACGAGTCTTGGCACAGCAAAACACTTCCTTTGGCATGCCCTTTGCAGCCTCACTCCAAACGGGGCTCTCCGCTTCATCCATCCCCTGACTCCATACTAGCACCAACGGGCTGCTAAAGCGTTTCGCAGAAAACACCAAGGAACCTGTTTCTCACTCCAACCACAAAGCGTGCGCAGCACGAGTCTTGGCACAGCAAAACACTTCCTTTGGCATGCCCTTTGCAGCCTCACTCCAAACGGGGCTCTCCGCTTCATCCATCCCCTGACTCCATACTAGCACCAACGGGCTGCTAAAGCGTTTCGCAGAAAACACCAAGGAACCTGTTTCTCACTCCAAGCACAAAGCGTGCGCAGCACGAGTCTTGGCACAGCAAAAACACTTCTCTTTGGCATGCCCTTTGCAGCCTCACTCCAAACGGGGCTCTCCGCTTCATCCATCCCCTGACTCCATACTAGCACCGGGCTGCTAAAGCGTTTCGCAGAAAACACCAAGGAACCTGTTTCTCACTCCAAGCACAAAGCGTGCGCAGCACGAGTCTTGGCACAGCAGAACACTTCCTTTGGCATGCCCTTTGCAGCCTCACTCCAAACGGGGCTCTCCGCTTCATCCATCCCCTGACTCCATACTAGCACCAACGGGCTGCTAAAGCGTTTCGCAGAAAACACCAAGGAACCTGTTTCTCACTCCAAGCACAAAGCGTGCGCAGCACGAGTCTTGGCACAGCAAAACACTTCCTTTGGCATGCCCTTTGCAGCCTCACTCCAAACGGGGCTCTCCGCTTCATCCATCCCCTGACTCCATACTAGCACCAACGGGCTGCTAAAGCGTTTCGCAGAAAACACCAAGGAACCTGTTTCTCACTCCAACCACAAAGCGTGCGCAGCACGAGTCTTGGCACAGCAAAACACTTCCTTTGGCATGCCCTTTGCAGCCTCACTCCAAACGGGGCTCTCCGCTTCATCCATCCCCTGACTCCATACTAGCACCAACGGGCTGCTAAAGCGTTTCGCAGAAAACACCAAGGAACCTGTTTCTCACTCCAAGCACAAAGCGTGCGCAGCACGAGTCTTGGCACAGCAGAACACTTCCTTTGGCATGCCCTTTGCAGCCTCACTCCAAACGGGGCTCTCCGCTTCATCCATCCCCTGACTCCATACTAGCACCAACGGGCTGCTAAAGCGTTTCGCAGAAAACACCAAGGAACCTGTTTCTCACTCCAACCACAAAGCGTGCGCAGCACGAGTCTTGGCACAGCAAAACACTTCCTTTGGCATGCCCTTTGCAGCCTCACTCCAAACGGGGCTCTCCGCTTCATCCATCCCCTGACTCCATACTAGCACCAACGGGCTGCTAAAGCGTTTCGCAGAAAACACCAAGGAACCTGTTTCTCACTCCAAGCACAAAGCGTGCGCAGCACGAGTCTTGGCACAGCAAAACACTTCCTTTGGCATGCCCTTTGCAGCCTCACTCCAAACGGGGCTCTCCGCTTCATCCATCCCCTGACTCCATACTAGCACCAACGGGCTGCTAAAGCGTTTCGCAGAAAACACCAAGGAACCTGTTTCTCACTCCAAGCACAAAGCGTGCGCAGCACGAGTCTTGGCACAGCAAAACACTTCCTTTGGCATGCCCTTTGCAGCCTCACTCCAAACGGGGCTCTCCGCTTCATCCATCCCCTGACTCCATACTAGCACCAACGGGCTGCTAAAGCGTTTCGCAGAAAACACCAAGGAACCTGTTTCTCACTCCAAGCACAAAGCGTGCGCAGCACGAGTCTTGGCACAGCAAAACACTTCCTTTGGCATGCCCTTTGCAGCCTCACTCCAAACGGGGCTCTCCGCTTCATCCATCCCCTGACTCCATACTAGCACCAACGGGCTGCTAAAGCGTTTCGCAGAAAACACCAAGGAACCTGTTTCTCACTCCAAGCACAAAGCGTGCGCAGCACGAGTCTTGGCACAGCAAAACACTTCCTTTGGCATGCCCTTTGCAGCCTCACTCCAAACGGGGCTCTCCGCTTCATCCATCCCCTGACTCCATACTAGCACCAACGGGCTGCTAAAGCGTTTCGCAGAAAACACCAAGGAACCTGTTTCTCACTCCAAGCACAAAGCGTGCAGCAGCACGAGTCTTGGCACAGCAAAACACTTCCTTTGGCATGCCCTTTGCAGCCTCACTCCAAACGGGGCTCTCCGCTTCATCCATCCCCTGACTCCATACTAGCACCAACGGGCTGCTAAAGCGTTTCGCAGAAAACACCAAGGAACCTGTTTCTCACTCCAAGCACAAAGCGTGCGCAGCACGAGTCTTGGCACAGCAAAACACTTCCTTTGGCATGCCCTTTGCAGCCTCACTCCAAACGGGGCTCTCCGCTTCATCCATCCCCTGACTCCATACTAGCACCAACGGGCTGCTAAAGCGTTTCGCAGAAAACACCAAGGAACCTGTTTCTCACTCCAAGCACAAAGCGTGCGCAGCACCAGTCTTGGCACACCAAAACACTTCCTTTGGCATGCCCTTTGCAGCCTCACTCCAAACGGGGCTCTCCGCTTCATCCATCCCCTGATTCCATACTAGCACCAACGGGCTGCTAAAGCGTTTCGCAGAAAACACCAAGGAACCTGTTTGTCACTCCAAGCACAAAGCGTGCGCAGCACGAGTCTTGGCACAGCAAAACACTTCTCTTGGCATGCCCTTTGCAGCCTCACTCCAAACGGGGCTCTCCGCTTCATCCATCCCCTGACTCCATACTAGCACCAACGGGCTGCTAAAGCGTTTCGCAGAAAACACCAAGGAACCTGTTTCTCACTCCAAGCACAAAGCGTGCGCAGCACGAGTCTTGGCACAGCAAAACACTTCCTTTGGCATGCCCTTTGCAGCCTCACTCCAAACGGGGCTCTCCGCTTCATCCATCCCCTGACTCCATACTAGCACCAACGGGCTGCTAAAGCGTTTCGCAGAAAACACCAAGGAACCTGTTTCTCACTCCAAGCACAAAGCGTGCGCAGCACGAGTCTTGGCACAGCAGAACACTTCCTTTGGCATGCCCTTTGCAGCCTCACTCCAAACGGGGCTCTCCGCTTCATCCATCCCCTGACTCCATACTAGCACCAACGGGCTGCTAAAGCGTTTCCTAAAAAACACCAAGGAACCTGTTTCTCACTCCAACCACAAAGCGTGCGCAGCACCAGTCTTGGCACAGCAAAACACTTCCTTTGGCATGCCCTTTGCAGCCTCACTCCAAACGGGGCTCTCCGCTTCATCCATCCCCTGACTCCATACTAGCACCAACGGGCTGCTAAAGCGTTTCGCAGAAAACACCAAGGAACCTGTTTCTCACTCCAAGCACAAAGCGTGCGCAGCACGAGTCTTGGCACAGCAAAACACTTCCTTTGGCATGCCCTTTGCAGCCTCACTCCAAACGGGGCTCTCCGCTTCATCCATCCCCTGACTCCATACTAGCACCAACGGGCTGCTAAAGCGTTTCGCAGAAAACACCAAGGAACCTGTTTCTCACTCCAACCACAAAGCGTGCGCAGCACGAGTCTTGGCACAGCAGAACACTTCCTTTGGCATGCCCTTTGCAGCCTCACTCCAAACGGGGCTCTCCGCTTCATCCATCCCCTGACTCCATACTAGCACCAACGGGCTGCTAAAGCGTTTCGCAGAAAACACCAAGGAACCTGTTTCTCACTCCAAGCACAAAGCGTGCGCAGCACGAGTCTTGGCACAGCAGAACACTTCCTTTGGCATGCCCTTTGCAGCCTCACTCCAAACGGGGCTCTCCGCTTCATCCATCCCCTGACTCCATACTAGCACCAACGGGCTGCTAAAGCGTTTCGCAGAAAACACCAAGGAACCTGTTTCTCACTCCAAGCACAAAGCGTGCGCAGCACCAGTCTTGGCACACCAAAACACTTCCTTTGGCATGCCCTTTGCAGCCTCACTCCAAACGGGGCTCTCCGCTTCATCCATCCCCTGATTCCATACTAGCACCAACGGGCTGCTAAAGCGTTTCGCAGAAAACACCAAGGAACCTGTTTGTCACTCCAAGCACAAAGCGTGCGCAGCACGAGTCTTGGCACAGCAAAACACTTCTCTTGGCATGCCCTTTGCAGCCTCACTCCAAACGGGGCTCTCCGCTTCATCCATCCCCTGACTCCATACTAGCACCAACGGGCTGCTAAAGCGTTTCGCAGAAAACACCAAGGAACCTGTTTCTCACTCCAAGCACAAAGCGTGCGCAGCACGAGTCTTGGCACAGCAAAACACTTCCTTTGGCATGCCCTTTGCAGCCTCACTCCAAACGGGGCTCTCCGCTTCATCCATCCCCTGACTCCATACTAGCACCAACGGGCTGCTAAAGCGTTTCGCAGAAAACACCAAGGAACCTGTTTCTCACTCCAAGCACAAAGCGTGCGCAGCACGAGTCTTGGCACAGCAGAACACTTCCTTTGGCATGCCCTTTGCAGCCTCACTCCAAACGGGCTCTCCGCTTCATCCATCCCCTGACTCCATACTAGCACCAACGGGCTGCTAAAGCGTTTCCTAAAAAACACCAAGGAACCTGTTTCTCACTCCAACCACAAAGCGTGCGCAGCACCAGTCTTGGCACAGCAAAACACTTCCTTTGGCATGCCCTTTGCAGCCTCACTCCAAACGGGGCTCTCCGCTTCATCCATCCCCTGACTCCATACTAGCACCAACGGGCTGCTAAAGCGTTTCGCAGAAAACACCAAGGAACCTGTTTCTCACTCCAAGCACAAAGCGTGCGCAGCACGAGTCTTGGCACAGCAAAACACTTCCTTTGGCATGCCCTTTGCAGCCTCACTCCAAACGGGGCTCTCCGCTTCATCCATCCCCTGACTCCATACTAGCACCAACGGGCTGCTAAAGCGTTTCGCAGAAAACACCAAGGAACCTGTTTCTCACTCCAACCACAAAGCGTGCGCAGCACGAGTCTTGGCACAGCAGAACACTTCCTTTGGCATGCCCTTTGCAGCCTCACTCCAAACGGGGCTCTCCGCTTCATCCATCCCCTGACTCCATACTAGCACCAACGGGCTGCTAAAGCGTTTCGCAGAAAACACCAAGGAACCTGTTTCTCACTCCAAGCACAAAGCGTGCGCAGCACGAGTCTTGGCACAGCAGAACACTTCCTTTGGCATGCCCTTTGCAGCCTCACTCCAAACGGGGCTCTCCGCTTCATCCATCCCCTGACTCCATACTAGCACCAACGGGCTGCTAAAGCGTTTCCTAAAAAACACCAAGGAACCTGTTTCTCACTCCAAGCACAAAGCGTGCGCAGCACGAGTCTTGGCACAGCAGAACACTTCCTTTGGCATGCCCTTTGCAGCCTCACTCCAAACGGGGCTCTCCGCTTCATCCATCCCCTGACTCCATACTAGCACCAACGAGCTGCTAAAGCGTTTCGCAGAAAACACCAAGGAACCTGTTTCTCACTCCAAGCACAAAGCGTGCGCAGCACGAGTCTTGGCACAGCAAAACACTTCCTTTGGCATGCCCTTTGCAGCCTCACTCCAAACGGGGCTCTCCGCTTCATCCATCCCCTGACTCCATACTAGCACCAACGGGCTGCTAAGCGTTTCGCAGAAAACACCAAGGAACCTGTTTCTCACTCCAAGCACAAAGCGTGCGCAGCACCAGTCTTGGCACAGCAGAACACTTCCTTTGGCATGCCCTTTGCAGCCTCACTCCAAACGGGGCTCTCCGCTTCATCCATCCCTGACTCCATACTAGCACCAACGGGCTGCTAAAGCGTTTCGCAGAAAACACCAAGGAACCTGTTTCTCACTCCAAGCACAAAGCGTGCGCAGCACGAGTCTTGGCACAGCAAAACACTTCCTTTGGCATGCCCTTTGCAGCCTCACTCCAAACGGGGCTCTCCGCTTCATCCATCCCCTGACTCCATACTAGCACCAACGGGCTGCTAAAGCGTTTCGCAGAAAACACCAAGGAACCTGTTTCTCACTCCAAGCACAAAGCGTGCGCAGCACGAGTCTTGGCACAGCAAAACACTTCCTTTGGCATGCCCTTTGCAGCCTCACTCCAAACGGGGCTCTCCGCTTCATCCATCCCCTGACTCCATACTAGCACCAACGGGCTGCTAAAGCGTTTCGCAGAAAACACCAAGGAACCTGTTTCTCACTCCAACCACAAAGCGTGCGCAGCACGAGTCTTGGCACAGCAAAACACTTCCTTTGGCATGCCCTTTGCAGCCTCACTCCAAACGGGGCTCTCCGCTTCATCCATCCCCTGACTCCATACTAGCACCAACGGGCTGCTAAAGCGTTTCGCAGAAAACACCAAGGAACCTGTTTCTCACTCCAAGCACAAAGCGTGCGCAGCACGAGTCTTGGCACAGCAAAACACTTCTCTTGGCATGCCCTTTGCAGCCTCACTCCAAACGGGGCTCTCCGCTTCATCCATCCCCTGACTCCATACTAGCACCAACGGGCTGCTAAAGCGTTTCGCAGAAAACACCAAGGAACCTGTTTCTCACTCCAACCACAAAGCGTGCGCAGCACGAGTCTTGGCACAGCAGAACACTTCCTTTGGCATGCCCTTTGCAGCCTCACTCCAAACGGGGCTCTCCGCTTCATCCATCCCCTGACTCCATACTAGCACCAACGGGCTGCTAAAGCGTTTCGCAGAAAACACCAAGGAACCTGTTTCTCACTCCAAGCACAAAGCGTGCGCAGCACGAGTCTTGGCACAGCAGAACACTTCCTTTGGCATGCCCTTTGCAGCCTCACTCCAAACGGGGCTCTCCGCTTCATCCATCCCCTGACTCCATACTAGCACCAACGGGCTGCTAAAGCGTTTCGCAGAAAACACCAAGGAACCTGTTTCTCACTCCAAGCACAAAGCGTGCGCAGCACGAGTCTTGGCACAGCAGAACACTTCCTTTGGCATGCCCTTTGCAGCCTCACTCCAAACGGGGCTCTCCGCTTCATCCATCCCCTGACTCCATACTAGCACCAACGGGCTGCTAAAGCGTTTCGCAGAAAACACCAAGGAACCTGTTTCTCACTCCAAGCACAAAGCGTGCGCAGCACGAGTCTTGGCACAGCAGAACACTTCCTTTGGCATGCCCTTTGCAGCCTCACTCCAAACGGGGCTCTCCGCTTCATCCATCCCCTGACTCCATACTAGCACCAACGGGCTGCTAAAGCGTTTCGCAGAAAACACCAAGGAACCTGTTTCTCACTCCAAGCACAAAGCGTGCGCAGCACGAGTCTTGGCACAGCAGAACACTTCCTTTGGCATGCCCTTTGCAGCCTCACTCCAAACGGGGCTCTCCGCTTCATCCATCCCCTGACTCCATACTAGCACCAACGGGCTGCTAAAGCGTTTCGCAGAAAACACCAAGGAACCTGTTTCTCACTCCAACCACAAAGCGTGCACAGCACGAGTCTTGGCACAGCAAAACACTTCCTTTGGCATGCCCTTTGCAGCCTCACTCCAAACGGGGCTCTCCGCTTCATCCATCCCCTGACTCCATACTAGCACCAACGGGCTGCTAAAGCGTTTCGCAGAAAACACCAAGGAACCTGTTTCTCACTCCAAGCACAAAGCGTGCGCAGCACCAGTCTTGGCACAGCAAAACACTTCCTTTGGCATGCCCTTTGCAGCCTCACTCCAAACGGGGCTCTCCGCTTCATCCATCCCCTGACTCCATACTAGCACCAACGGGCTGCTAAAGCGTTTCGCAGAAAACACCAAGGAACCTGTTTCTCACTCCAAGCACAAAGCGTGCGCAGCACGAGTCTTGGCACAGCAGAACACTTCCTTTTGCATGCCCTTTGCAGCCTCACTCCAAACGGGGCTCTCCGCTTCATCCATCCCCTGACTCCATACTAGCACCAACGGGCTGCTAAAGCGTTTCGCAGAAAACACCAAGGAACCTGTTTCTCACTCCAAGCACAAAGCGTGCGCAGCACGAGTCTTGGCACAGCAGAACACTTCCTTTGGCATGCCCTTTGCAGCCTCACTCCAAACGGGGCTCTCCGCTTCATCCATCCCCTGACTCCATACTAGCACCAACGGGCTGCTAAAGCGTTTCGCAGAAAACACCAAGGAACCTGTTTCTCACTCCAAGCACAAAGCGTGCGCAGCACGAGTCTTGGCACAGCAAAACACTTCCTTTGGCATGCCCTTTGCAGCCTCACTCCAAACGGGGCTCTCCGCTTCATCCATCCCCTGACTCCATACTAGCACCAACGGGCTGCTAAAGCGTTTCGCAGAAAACACCAAGGAACCTGTTTCTCACTCCAAGCACAAAGCGTGCGCAGCACGAGTCTTGGCACAGCAGAACACTTCCTTTGGCATGCCCTTTGCAGCCTCACTCCAAACGGGGCTCTCCGCTTCATCCATCCCCTGACTCCATACTAGCACCAACGGGCTGCTAAAGCGTTTCGCAGAAAACACCAAGGAACCTGTTTCTCACTCCAACCACAAAGCGTGCACAGCACGAGTCTTGGCACAGCAAAACACTTCCTTTGGCATGCCCTTTGCAGCCTCACTCCAAACGGGGCTCTCCGCTTCATCCATCCCCTGACTCCATACTAGCACCAACGGGCTGCTAAAGCGTTTCGCAGAAAACACCAAGGAACCTGTTTCTCACTCCAAGCACAAAGCGTGCGCAGCACGAGTCTTGGCACAGCAAAACACTTCCTTTGGCATGCCCTTTGCAGCCTCACTCCAAACGGGGCTCTCCGCTTCATCCATCCCCTGACTCCATACTAGCACCAACGGGCTGCTAAAGCGTTTCGCAGAAAACACCAAGGAACCTGTTTCTCACTCCAAGCACAAAGCGTGCGCAGCACGAGTCTTGGCACAGCAGAACACTTCCTTTGGCATGCCCTTTGCAGCCTCACTCCAAACGGGGCTCTCCGCTTCATCCATCCCCTGACCCCATACTAGCACCAACGGGCTGCTAAAGCGTTTCCCAAAAAACACCAAGGAACCTGTTTCTCACTCCAACCACAAAGCGTGCGCAGCACCAGTCTTGGCACAGCAAAACACTTCCTTTGGCATGCCCTTTGCAGCCTCACTCCAAACGGGGCTCTCCGCTTCATCCATCCCCTGACTCCATACTAGCACCAACGAGCTGCTAAAGCGTTTCGCAGAAAACACCAAGGAACCTGTTTCTCACTCCAAGCACAAAGCGTGCGCAGCACGAGTCTTGGCACAGCAAAACACTTCCTTTGGCATGCCCTTTGCAGCCTCACTCCAAACGGGGCTCTCCGCTTCATCCATCCCCTGACTCCATACTAGCACCAACGGGCTGCTAAAGCGTTTCGCAGAAAACACCAAGGAACCTGTTTCTCACTCCAACAATAAAGCGTGCACAGCACGAGTCTTGGCACAGCAAAACACTTCCTTTGGCATGCCCTTTGCAGCCTCACTCCAAACGGGGCTCTCCGCTTCATCCATCCCCTGACTCCATACTAGCACCAATGGGCTGCTAAAGCGTTTCCCAAAAAACACCAAGGAACCTGTTTCTCACTCCAACCACAAAGCGTGCGCAGCACCAGTCTTGGCACAGCAAAACACGTCCTTTGGCATGCCCTTTGCAGCCTCACTCCAAACGGGGCTCTCCGCTTCATCCATCCCCTGACTCCATACTAGCACCAACGGGCTGCTAAAGCGTTTCGCAGAAAACACCAAGGAACCTGTTTCTCACTCCAAGCACAAAGCGTGCGCAGCACGAGTCTTGGCACAGCAAAACACTTCCTTTGGCATGCCCTTTGCAGCCTCACTCCAAACGGGGCTCTCCGCTTCATCCATCCCCTGACTCCATACTAGCACCAACGGGCTGCTAAAGCGTTTCGCAGAAAACACCAAGGAACCTGTTTCTCACTCCAAGCACAAAGCGTGCGCAGCACGAGTCTTGGCACAGCAAAACACTTCCTTTGGCATGCCCTTTGCAGCCTCACTCCAAACGGGGCTCTCCGCTTCATCCATCCCCTGACTCCATACTAGCACCAACGGGCTGCTAAAGCGTTTCGCAGAAAACACCAAGGAACCTGTTTCTCACTCCAACAATAAAGCGTGCACAGCACGAGTCTTGGCACAGCAGAACACTTCCTTTGGCATGCCCTTTGCAGCCTCACTCCAAACGGGGCTCTCCGCTTCATCCATCCCCTGACTCCATACTAGCACCAATGGGCTGCTAAAGCGTTTCCCAAAAAACACCAAGGAACCTGTTTCTCACTCCAACCACAAAGCGTGCGCAGCACGAGTCTTGGCACAGCAAAACACTTCCTTTGGCATGCCCTTTGCAGCCTCACTCCAAACGGGGCTCTCCGCTTCATCCATCCCCTGACTCCATACTAGCACCAACGAGCTGCTAAAGCATTTCGCAGAAAACACCAAGGAACCTGTTTCTCACTCCAAGCACAAAGCGTGCGCAGCACGAGTCTTGGCACAGCAAAACACTTCCTTTGGCATGCCCTTTGCAGCCTCACTCCAAACGGGGCTCTCCGCTTCATCCATCCCCTGACTCCATACTAGCACCAACGGGCTGCTAAAGCGTTTCGCAGAAAACACCAAGGAACCTGTTTCTCACTCCAAGCACAAAGCGTGCGCAGCACGAGTCTTGGCACAGCAAAACACTTCCTTTGGCATGCCCTTTGCAGCCTCACTCCAAACGGGGCTCTCCGCTTCATCCATCCCCTGACTCCATACTAGCACCAACGGGCTGCTAAAGCGTTTCGCAGAAAACACCAAGGAACCTGTTTCTCACTCCAAGCACAAAGCGTGCGCAGCACCAGTCTTGGCACAGCAAAACACTTCCTTTGGCATGCCCTTTGCAGCCTCACTCCAAACGGGGCTCTCCGCTTCATCCATCCCCTGACTCCATACTAGCACCAACGGGCTGCTCAAGCGTTTCGCAGAAAACACCAAGGAACCTGTTTCTCACTCCAAGCACAAAGCGTGCGCAGCACGAGTCTTGGCACAGCAAAACACTTCCTTTGGCATGCCCTTTGCAGCCTCACTCCAAACGGGGCTCTCCGCTTCATCCATCCCCTGACTCCATACTAGCACCAACGGGCTGCTAAAGCGTTTCGAAGAAAACACCAAGGAACCTGTTTCTCACTCCAACCACAAAGCGTGCGCAGCACGAGTCTTGGCACAGCAGAACACTTCCTTTGGCATGCCCTTTGCAGCCTCACTCCAAACGGGGCTCTCCGCTTCATCCATCCCCTGACTCCATACTAGCACCAACGGGCTGCTAAAGCGTTTCGCAGAAAACACCAAGGAACCTGTTTCTCACTCCAAGCACAAAGCGTGCGCAGCACGAGTCTTGGCACAGCAGAACACTTCCTTTGGCATGCCCTTTGCAGCCTCACTCCAAACGGGGCTCTCCGCTTCATCCATCCCCTGACTCCATACTAGCACCAACGGGCTGCTAAAGCGTTTCGCAGAAAACACCAAGGAACCTGTTTCTCACTCCAAGCACAAAGCGTGCGCAGCACGACTCTTGGCACAGCAAAACACTTCCTTTGGCATGCCCTTTGCAGCCTCACTCCAAACGGGGCTCTCCGCTTCATCCATCCCCTGACTCCATACTAGCACCAACGGGCTGCTAAAGCGTTTCGCAGAAAACACCAAGGAACCTGTTTCTCACTCCAAGCACAAAGCGTGCGCAGCACGAGTCTTGGCACAGCAAAACACTTCCTTTGGCATGCCCTTTGCAGCCTCACTCCAAACGGGGCTCTCCGCTTCATCCATCCCCTGACTCCATACTAGCACCAACGAGCTGCTAAAGCGTTTCGCAGAAAACACCAAGGAACCTGTTTCTCACTCCAAGCACAAAGCGTGCGCAGCACGAGTCTTGGCACAGCAAAACACTTCCTTTGGCATGCCCTTTGCAGCCTCACTCCAAACGGGGCTCTCCGCTTCATCCATCCCCTGACTCCATACTAGCACCAACGGGCTGCTAAAGCGTTTCGCAGAAAACACCAAGGAACCTGTTTCTCACTCCAACAATAAAGCGTGCACAGCACGAGTCTTGGCACAGCAGAACACTTCCTTTGGCATGCCCTTTGCAGCCTCACTCCAAACGGGGCTCTCCGCTTCATCCATCCCCTGACTCCATACTAGCACCAATGGGCTGCTAAAGCGTTTCCCAAAAAACACCAAGGAACCTGTTTCTCACTCCAACCACAAAGCGTGCGCAGCACGAGTCTTGGCACAGCAAAACACTTCCTTTGGCATGCCCTTTGCAGCCTCACTCCAAACGGGGCTCTCCGCTTCATCCATCCCCTGACTCCATACTAGCACCAACGAGCTGCTAAAGCGTTTCGCAGAAAACACCAAGGAACCTGTTTCTCACTCCAAGCACAAAGCGTGCGCAGCACGAGTCTTGGCACAGCAAAACACTTCCTTTGGCATGCCCTTTGCAGCCTCACTCCAAACGGGGCTCTCCGCTTCATCCATCCCCTGACTCCATACTAGCACCAACGGGCTGCTAAAGCGTTTCGCAGAAAACACCAAGGAACCTGTTTCTCACTCCAAGCACAAAGCGTGCGCAGCACGAGTCTTGGCACAGCAAAACACTTCCTTTGGCATGCCCTTTGCAGCCTCACTCCAAACGGGGCTCTCCGCTTCATCCATCCCCTGACTCCATACTAGCACCAACGGGCTGCTAAAGCGTTTCGCAGAAAACACCAAGGAACCTGTTTCTCACTCCAAGCACAAAGCGTGCGCAGCACGAGTCTTGGCACAGCAAAACACTTCCTTTGGCATGCCCTTTGCAGCCTCACTCCAAACGGGGCTCTCCGCTTCATCCATCCCCTGACTCCATACTAGCACCAACGGGCTGCTAAAGCGTTTCGCAGAAAACACCAAGGAACCTGTTTCTCACTCCAAGCACAAAGCGTGCGCAGCACCAGTCTTGGCACAGCAAAACACTTCCTTTGGCATGCCCTTTGCAGCCTCACTCCAAACGGGGCTCTCCGCTTCATCCATCCCCTGACTCCATACTAGCACCAACGGGCTGCTAAAGAGTTTCGCAGAAAACACAAAGGAACCTGTTTGTCACTCCAAGCACAAAGCGTGGGCAGCACGAGTCTTGGCACAGCAGAACACTTCTCTTGGCATGCCCTTTGCAGCCTCACTCCAAACGGGGCTCTCCGCTTCATCCATCCCCTGACTCCATACTAGCACCAACGGGCTGCTAAAGCGTTTCCCAAAAAACACCAAGGAACCTGTTTCTCACTCCAACCACAAAGCGTGCGCAGCACGAGTCTTGGCACAGCAAAACACTTCCTTTGGCATGCCCTTTGCAGCCTCACTCCAAACGGGGCTCTCCGCTTCATCCATCCCCTGACTCCATACTAGCACCAACGAGTTGCTAAAGCATTTCGCAGAAAACACCAAGGAACCTGTTTCTCACTCCAAGCACAAAGCGTGCGCAGCACGAGTCTTGGCACAGCAAAACACTTCCTTTGGCATGCCCTTTGCAGCCTCACTCCAAACGGGGCTCTCCGCTTCATCCATCCCCTGACTCCATACTAGCACCAATGGGCTGCTAAAGCGTTTCGCAGAAAACACCAAGGAACCTGTTTCTCACTCCAAGCACAAAGCGTGCGCAGCACGAGTCTTGGCACAGCAAAACACTTCCTTTGGCATGCCCTTTGCAGCCTCACTCCAAACGGGGCTCTCCGCTTCATCCATCCCCTGACTCCATACTAGCACCAACGGGCTGCTAAAGCGTTTCGCAGAAAACACCAAGGAACCTGTTTCTCACTCCAAGCACAAAGCGTGCGCAGCACCAGTCTTGGCACAGCAAAACACTTCCTTTGGCATGCCCTTTGCAGCCTCACTCCAAACGGGGCTCTCCGCTTCATCCATCCCCTGACTCCATACTAGCACCAACGGGCTGCTAAAGCGTTTCGCAGAAAACACCAAGGAACCTGTTTCTCACTCCAAGCACAAAGCGTGCGCAGCACGAGTCTTGGCACAGCAGAACACTTCTCTTGGCATGCCCTTTGCAGCCTCACTCCAAACGGGGCTCTCCGCTTCATCCATCCCCTGACTCCATACTAGCACCAACGGGCTGCTAAAGCGTTTCGCAGAAAACACCAAGGAACCTGTTTCTCACTCCAAGCACAAAGCGTGCGCAGCACGAGTCTTGGCACAGCAAAACACTTCCTTTGGCATGCCCTTTGCAGCCTCACTCCAAACGGGGCTCTCCGCTTCATCCATCCCCTGACTCCATACTAGCACCAACGGGCTGCTAAAGCGTTTCGCAGAAAACACCAAGGAACCTGTTTCTCACTCCAACCACAAAGCGTGCGCAGCACGAGTCTTGGCACAGCAGAACACTTCCTTTGGCATGCCCTTTGCAGCCTCACTCCAAACGGGGCTCTCCGCTTCATCCATCCCCTGACTCCATACTAGCACCAACGGGCTGCTAAAGCGTTTCGCAGAAAACACCAAGGAACCTGTTTCTCACTCCAAGCACAAAGCGTGCGCAGCACGAGTCTTGGCACAGCAGAACACTTCCTTTGGCATGCCCTTTGCAGCCTCACTCCAAACGGGGCTCTCCGCTTCATCCATCCCCTGACTCCATACTACCACCAACGGGCTGCTAAAGCGTTTCGCAGAAAACACCAAGGAACCTGTTTCTCACTCCAAGCACAAAGCGTGCGCAGCACGACTCTTGGCACAGCAAAACACTTCCTTTGGCATGCCCTTTGCAGCCTCACTCCAAACGGGGCTCTCCGCTTCATCCATCCCCTGACTCCATACTAGCACCAACGAGCTGCTAAAGCGTTTCGCAGAAAACACCAAGGAACCTGTTTCTCACTCCAAGCACAAAGCGTGCGCAGCACGAGTCTTGGCACAGCAAAACACTTCCTTTGGCATGCCCTTTGCAGCCTCACTCCAAACGGGGCTCTCCGCTTCATCCATCCCCTGACTCCATACTAGCACCAACGGGCTGCTAAAGCGTTTCGCAGAAAACACCAAGGAACCTGTTTTCTCACTCCAACAATAAAGCGTGCACAGCACGAGTCTTGGCACAGCAGAACACTTCCTTTGCATGCCCTTTGCAGCCTCACTCCAAACGGGGCTCTCCGCTTCATCCATCCCCTGACTCCATACTAGCACCAATGGGCTGCTAAAGCGTTTCCCAAAAAAACACCAAGGAACCTGTTTCTCACTCCAACCACAAAGCGTGCGCAGCACGAGTCTTGGCACAGCAAAACACTTCCTTTGGCATGCCCTTTGCAGCCTCACTCCAAACGGGGCTCTCCGCTTCATCCATCCCCTGACTCCATACTAGCACCAACGAGCTGCTAAAGCGTTTCGCAGAAAACACCAAGGAACCTGTTTCTCACTCCAAGCACAAAGCGTGCGCAGCACGAGTCTTGGCACAGCAAAACACTTCCTTTGGCATGCCCTTTGCAGCCTCACTCCAAACGGGGCTCTCCGCTTCATCCATCCCCTGACTCCATACTAGCACCAACGGGCTGCTAAAGCGTTTCGCAGAAAACACCAAGGAACCTGTTTCTCACTCCAAGCACAAAGCGTGCGCAGCACGAGTCTTGGCACAGCAAAACACTTCCTTTGGCATGCCCTTTGCAGCCTCACTCCAAACGGGGCTCTCCGCTTCATCCATCCCCTGACTCCATACTAGCACCAACGGGCTGCTAAAGCGTTTCGCAGAAAACACCAAGGAACCTGTTTCTCACTCCAAGCACAAAGCGTGCGCAGCACGAGTCTTGGCACAGCAAAACACTTCCTTTGGCATGCCCTTTGCAGCCTCACTCCAAACGGGGCTCTCCGCTTCATCCATCCCCTGACTCCATACTAGCACCAACGGGCTGCTAAAGAGTTTCGCAGAAAACACAAAGGAACCTGTTTGTCACTCCAAGCACAAAGCGTGCGCAGCACGAGTCTTGGCACAGCAGAACACTTCCTTTGGCATGCCCTTTGCAGCCTCACTCCAAACGGGGCTCTCCGCTTCATCCATCCCCTGACTCCATACTAGCACCAACGGGCTGCTAAAGCGTTTCGCAGAAAACACCAAGGAACCTGTTTCTCACTCCAAGCACAAAGCGTGCGCAGCACGAGTCTTGGCACAGCAAAACACTTCCTTTGGCATGCCCTTTGCAGCCTCACTCCAAACGGGGCTCTCCGCTTCATCCATCCCCTGACTCCATACTAGCACCAACGGGCTGCTAAAGCGTTTCGAAGAAAACACCAAGGAACCTGTTTCTCACTCCAACCACAAAGCGTGCGCAGCACGAGTCTTGGCACAGCAGAACACTTCCTTTGGCATGCCCTTTGCAGCCTCACTCCAAACGGGGCTCTCCGCTTCATCCATCCCCTGACTCCATACTAGCACCAACGGGCTGCTAAAGCGTTTCGCAGAAAACACCAAGGAACCTGTTTCTCACTCCAAGCACAAAGCGTGCGCAGCACGAGTCTTGGCACAGCAGAACACTTCCTTTGGCATGCCCTTTGCAGCCTCACTCCAAACGGGGCTCTCCGCTTCATCCATCCCCTGACTCCATACTAGCACCAACGGGCTGCTAAAGCGTTTCGCAGAAAACACCAAGGAACCTGTTTCTCACTCCAAGCACAAAGCGTGCGCAGCACGAGTCTTGGCACAGCAAAACACTTCCTTTGGCATGCCCTTTGCAGCCTCACTCCAAACGGGGCTCTCCGCTTCATCCATCCCCTGACTCCATACTAGCACCAACGGGCTGCTAAAGCGTTTCGCAGAAAACACCAAGGGACCTGTTTCTCACTCCAAGCACAAAGCGTGCGCAGCACGAGTCTTGGCACAGCAGAACACGTCCTTTGGCATGCCCTTTGCAGCCTCACTCCAAACGGGGCTCTCCGCTTCATCCATCCCCTGACTCCATACTAGCACCAACGGGCTGCTAAAGCGTTTCCCAGAAAACACCAAGGAACCTGTTTCTCACTTCAACCACAAAGCGTGCGCAGCACCAGTCTTGGCACAGCAAAACACTTCCTTTGGCATGCCCTTTGCAGCCTCACTCCAAACGGGGCTCTCCGCTTCATCCATCCCCTGACTCCATACTAGCACCAACGGGCTGCTAAAGCGTTTCGCAGAAAACACCAAGGAACCTGTTTCTCACTCCAAGCACAAAGCGTGCGCAGCACGAGTCTTGGCACAGCAAAACACTTCCTTTGGCATGCCCTTTGCAGCCTCACTCCAAACGGGGCTCTCCGCTTCATCCATCCCCTGACTCCATACTAGCACCAACGGGCTGCTAAAGCGTTTCGCAGAAAACACCAAGGAACCTGTTTCTCACTCCAAGCACAAAGCGTGCGCAGCACGAGTCTTGGCACAGCAAAACACTTCCTTTGGCATGCCCTTTGCAGCCTCACTCCAAACGGGGCTCTCCGCTTCATCCATCCCCTGACTCCATACTAGCACCAACGGGCTGCTAAAGCGTTTCCCAGAAAACACCAAGGAACCTGTTTCTCACTTCAACCACAAAGCGTGCGCAGCACCAGTCTTGGCACAGCAAAACACTTCCTTTGGCATGCCCTTTGCAGCCTCACTCCAAACGGGGCTCTCCGCTTCATCCATCCCCTGACTCCATACTAGCACCAACGGGCTGCTAAAGCGTTTCGCAGAAAACACCAAGGAACCTGTTTCTCACTCCAAGCACAAAGCGTGCGCAGCACGAGTCTTGGCACAGCAAAACACTTCCTTTGGCATGCCCTTTGCAGCCTCACTCCAAACGGGGCTCTCCGCTTCATCCATCCCCTGACTCCATACTAGCACCAACGGGCTGCTAAAGCGTTTCGCAGAAAACACCAAGGAACCTGTTTCTCACTCCAACCACAAAGCGTGCACAGCACGAGTCTTGGCACAGCAAAACACTTCCTTTGGCATGCCCTTTGCAGCCTCACTCCAAACGGGGCTCTCCGCTTCATCCATCCCCTGACTCCATACTAGCACCAACGGGCTGCTAAAGCGTTTCGCAGAAAACACCAAGGAACCTGTTTCTCACTCCAAGCACAAAGCGTGCGCAGCACGAGTCTTGGCACAGCAAAACACTTCCTTTGGCATGCCCTTTGCAGCCTCACTCCAAACGGGGCTCTCCGCTTCATCCATCCCCTGACTCCATACTAGCACCAACGAGCTGCTAAAGCGTTTCTCAGAAAACACCAAGGAACCTGTTTCTCACTCCAAGCACAAAGCGTGCGCAGCACGAGTCTTGGCACAGCAGAACACTTCCTTTGGCATGCCCTTTGCAGCCTCACTCCAAACGGGGCTCTCCGCTTCATCCATCCCCTGACTCCATACTACCACCAACGGGCTGCTAAAGCGTTTCGCAGAAAACACCAAGGAACCTGTTTCTCACTCCAAGCACAAAGCGTGCGCAGCACGAGTCTTGGCACAGCAGAACACTTCCTTTGGCATGCCCTTTGCAGCCTCACTCCAAACGGGGCTCTCCGCTTCATCCATCCCCTGACTCCATACTAGCACCAACGGGCTGCTAAAGCGTTTCACAGAAAACACCAAGGAACCTGTTTCTCACTCCAAGCACAAAGCGTGCGCAGCACGAGTCTTGGCACAGCAAAACACTTCCTTTGGCATGCCCTTTGCAGCCTCACTCCAAACGGGGCTCTCCGCTTCATCCATCCCCTGACTCCATACTAGCACCAACGGGCTGCTAAAGCGTTTCGCAGAAAACACCAAGGAACCTGTTTCTCACTCCAAGGACAAAGCGTGCGCAGCACGAGTCTTGGCACAGCAAAACACTTCCTTTGGCATGCCCTTTGCAGCCTCACTCCAAACGGGGCTCTCCGCTTCATCCATCCCCTGACTCCATACTAGCACCAACGGGCTGCTAAAGCGTTTCGCAGAAAACACCAAGGAACCTGTTTCTCACTCCAAGCACAAAGCGTGCGCAGCACGAGTCTTGGCACAGCAGAACACTTCCTTTGGCATGCCCTTTGCAGCCTCACTCCAAACGGGGCTCTCCGCTTCATCCATCCCCTGACTCCATACTAGCACCAACGGGCTGCTAAAGCGTTTCGCAGAAAACACCAAGGAACCTGTTTCTCACTCCAAGCACAAAGCGTGTGCAGCACGAGTCTTGGCACAGCAAAACACTTCCTTTGGCATGCCCTTTGCAGCCTCACTCCAAACGGGGCTCTCCGCTTCATCCATCCCCTGACTCCATACTAGCACCAACGGGCTGCTAAAGCGTTTCGCAGAAAACACCAAGGAACCTGTTTCTCACTCCAAGCACAAAGCGTGCGCAGCACCAGTCTTGGCACAGCAAAACACTTCCTTTGGCATGCCCTTTGCAGCCTCACTCCAAACGGGGCTCTCCGCTTCATCCATCCCCTGACTCCATACTAGCACCAACGGGCTGCTAAAGCGTTTCGCAGAAAACACCAAGGAACCTGTTTCTCACTCCAAGCACAAAGCGTGCGCAGCACGAGTCTTGGCACAGCAGAACACTTCCTTTGGCATGCCCTTTGCAGCCTCACTCCAAACGGGGCTCTCCGCTTCATCCATCCCCTGACTCCATACTAGCACCAACGGGCTGCTAAAGCGTTTCGCAGAAAACACCAAGGAACCTGTTTCTCACTCCAAGCACAAAGCGTGCGCAGCACGAGTCTTGGCACAGCAAAACACTTCTCTTGGCATGCCCTTTGCAGCCTCACTCCAAACGGGGCTCTCCGCTTCATCCATCCCCTGACTCCATACTAGCACCAACGGGCTGCTAAAGCGTTTCGCAGAAAACACCAAGGAACCTGTTTCTCACTCCAAGCACAAAGCGTGCGCAGCACGAGTCTTGGCACAGCAAAACACTTCCTTTGGCATGCCCTTTGCAGCCTCACTCCAAACGGGGCTCTCCGCTTCATCCATCCCCTGACTCCATACTAGCACCAACGGGCTGCTAAAGCGTTTCGCAGAAAACACCAAGGAACCTGTTTCTCACTCCAAGCACAAAGCGTGCGCAGCACGAGTCTTGGCACAGCAGAACACTTCCTTTGGCATGCCCTTTGCAGCCTCACTCCAAACGGGGCTCTCCGCTTCATCCATCCCCTGACTCCATACTAGCACCAACGGGCTGCTAAAGCGTTTCGCAGAAAACACCAAGGAACCTGTTTCTCACTCCAAGCACAAAGCGTGCGCAGCACGAGTCTTGGCACAGCAAAACACTTCTCTTGGCATGCCCTTTGCAGCCTCACTCCAAACGGGGCTCTCCGCTTCATCCATCCCCTGACTCCATACTAGCACCAACGGGCTGCTAAAGCGTTTCGCAGAAAACACCAAGGAACCTGTTTCTCACTCCAAGCACAAAGCGTGCGCAGCACGAGTCTTGGCACAGCAGAACACTTCCTTTGGCATGCCCTTTGCAGCCTCACTCCAAACGGGGCTCTCCGCTTCATCCATCCCCTAACTCCATACTAGCACCAACGGGCTGCTAAAGCGTTTCGCAGAAAACACCAAGGAACCTGTTTCTCACTCCAAGCACAAAGTGTGCGCAGCACGAGTCTTGGCACAGCAGAACACTTCCCTTGGCATGCCCTTTGCAGCCTCACTCCAAACGGGGCTCTCCGCTTCATCCATCCCCTGACTCCATACTAGCACCAACGGGCTGCTAAAGCGTTTCGGCAGAAAAACACCACCCACCCTGTTTCCTGCTCTGTGCCCTCTAGAAACATCAAACGCTCTCTTCCTTTTTGAATAACCATTGCAATCATATCAATAGTGGTGGTGACAGTTTTGCCAAAATTATGAGGCAGAAACACCCACTCTAAGATTATTAATGGACATGCGTCCTGTGGTATCCATTGTGCTAATAGGCCATAAGGTTGGAAGCTAGAATAAGAAAAAAAAAACAAAAAGACTCACAGGATAATTCCGCTTTTGTCTGTGAACAGTCTGAGTGGTTAATTTGTCCACAACTTTGCCAAGCGCAGCTCGCGTGGGAGGAGTAAGCTTTCTTGAGGTCGTCAAGCTCGTGTCTCCTTCTAAAAGCTTAGAGCATGTAATTCTTTTGTGGAAATCCCTAAGGAGGGACAGATCCAATTAATAGTTCCCAAAAGTTTCTGAAGATCATTCAAAGTCCTTATGTCTGTCTTTAGGGTCAATGATTGTGGTCGAACTTGATGATCAGAAATTCTCCATCCTAAATATCGCCAAGGCGGAGTTTCCTGTACTTTATTTTCTGCATTTTTTAATCCTGCAACTGATGCTGCTCGCATAATCTGATGCAGAGCCTCTTCCGCTGTTTAAATTCCTTGTACATTAAACTTTATCAGTCCTGCTTGTAACGTACAGGATATCTGTGGGTGATTCATAGTTATCTCTTGAGTCCAGAAAATCTCATGCCCTGTGGACCCAAAAGAGCCTGTGCCAGGTTTAGTATTTGCAGTGTCTGGTGTCTGTGGTAAAAAGTATACTAATTGTGCTATTCGGCTTCCCACTGGCACAGTACAGGGTGGTATCGGAGTCCATACCATTATCTTAATTTCTCCTTTGAAATCTGCATTGACAACTCCAGGTAATACACAAACAGCCCTTGTCTCGTGGTTGAAGATCACCCAATTAACAGTGCTGCCATTCCTCGCCCCAGGGGGCCGTGGACACCAGTTAGCACAACTAGATGTATCAGTAATTAGCACTTCTATTGTGGTGGCCAGGTCCACCCCCGCGCTGCCGCTTGTGGCGGCGGCTGCTTCCCGGTGGGGGCCACTCGAGGGGTGATTTGTTGTCATGGCGCGAACCCTCGCCGCGCTGCGCTTGAAGTTTCCCGAAGGGGCTAGCAGTCGACCTTCCTTGTCAAATTTTGATCGACACTGATTAGCATAGTGCTGTCCTTTGTGGCAGCACGGACATATTCCAGGCGCTCCTCCTTTGTTTGCTTGCGTTTTTGGACAGTATTTACGAATATGCTCAAATTGGCCACAAGCAAAACACGGCTTTTTCATAGACATTGTTGCAAATGTTTCGGCCATCAGAGAGCATTCATACTGTTTGGTACCGACATTAATACATGCTTTTAGCATGTCATCAATAGTAGGGTCCTTTAGTGGCCGCAAAACTCTCTGGCAATCGGGGTTAGCATTCTCAACTGCTAGTTGCTTAAAAATGCAGCTTCGTGCTTGTTCATTATCAATTTGTTTTGCCTTAACGACGCGGAAAGCAAGTGCCTTAACCTGTTGCAGGCCCTCAGGGGGGATTTCTGCTTGTGCTGTTGTAGCACTGTGATCGCCCTCCCCCATTAGCATGTCCACAGTAACAGCCCGTAAAGGACCTTTTTTCGACAGCCGCTGGTTTGCCTCCCCCTGAGCTCGAGCAAGCTCTCTCATTTTCGATTCCCCCATCGTATATTGCATATCAGTCATGATGAGGCGAAACAAAGTTTTAAAATCATGGGGAGTAAAAACCGAAGAATCACAAAGAGATTGTATAAGGTGGTTGGTATATGGGCACCAAGGCCATGATCTGTCACCGTGTGTCGCACGTCCTTAATAAGATTATACGACAAACCTTTCCAACGCGGATTCTGGTCTGATGCACAGATAACGGGAAAGGCTTTCAGCATGCCCACATCCCCCGCCTGTTTTGCTCCTCGTTTTACTGAGGCTCATTTATCGTGAGGATCCGGGGGGTATAGGTCTGGCTCCTTTCCAGGGTCAATAGGACCCGGGTCAAAAGGATCATCGTCCTGGTCATCAGGTGGCAGTACCGCAAAGGCTTTTGCAGCACATTTTCTTTTCTGATTCTCATCAGGACACGATTGAGGTAAAGGAGGCGCGGAGGGGATGGCAGGGGCCCCGATCCCGTCATTTATGTTCGACTGCAACCCACTATGAGATTTCAATATTTCAAATACAACTCGCCATTGTGGCAACAGGTTAGCAGCAGCCTTATCACCGCGTGTGGCACTATCCCACAGTCGGACCCCAATTTGGTCCCATCTTTCCAGATTAAAAGCATTCTTACTACTCACTGAAGGATCGTCTTTAGAAGCCCACGCAAGAACCTTTTGCGGCTCTTCTTCACCTAAGTTTTTTCTTTGCGGTTTCAAGTTTTTAGGAGAAGCTTCTAAATCATCCTTCTGTTCCTTCATTAGGTAGGAACCCATAGTTTCCAGCCGCTTACCTCTTTCCTTTCAAGAGGTTTTTAGTGTGCACACAAAGTAAGCTTCCTTTCAGCTTGATCCTTATGCTTCCTTTCAGCGTGATTCCCGGGAGTTCAGCTGGGCGGTGCAACCGGAGAGACACCTAGTCTTCGAGCCCCACGTTGGGCACCATTTGTTGCACCTTGTGAAGAAACGGACTCAGTCTGGAGTGCAGAGTGAGACAACTTTATTTCCAAACCAACTTCTTTTTATACTTTCTTAACGCAAGTGTTGCAAAGCTCACAACCAATCAGCATCTGGCCACCTGCGCGATTGTCTGGCTTTGTTTCTTTTCTTCTAACAAGACATGTCTCACATGGGGCAGGGGGAGGTGTTCCTCAGTCCTCCTCTTTCTCGGCTCTGTCCCCCATCTGCTGCAAAGACTGACATCCTTGTGGTTAACTATCTGCTAACAAGGTACTATTGTCTTTGAACAAGCCTCCACATCACTCCAAACGGGGCTCTCCGCTTCATCCATCCCCTAACGCCATACTAGCACTAATGGGCCACTCCAGCATTTCGGCAGGAAAACAACAACCACCCTGTTTCTCACTCCAACCACAAAGTGTGCGCAGTGTTGCCGCTCAAGCGGCGTGGCGACCTGGTTCAGGAATGGCACGGCGACCACCCCCAGGCCGCTCGGGGCATCAGCACGCTGACACCAGTATAGTAGACGGCAAATGGCGTTTATTGATGGGTAGCAAGGTGTTATATAGCTAAGGTTTACAACGTCACATCCGTCTGCTTACATCATAAACTAACACTATTGGCTATTAGGGGCTCTACCTTTCCGTACAGCGCAGTATCTTCCGGCCGCCGGACCCTAACTATCTGTAACAGTGTAGTAATCTGCAACATCTCCCCCCTCCCTATGCATAACAAAACTAGCTAAAATATGACTATCTTATCCTTACTTATTCTTATCTAATTACTTATTCTCATTATTATCTTATTCTTATTGCTATTTTATTATTATCTTACTCTTACCTATTGTCATTATTACCTTATCCTTATTACTTACTCTTATTATTATGTTACTCTTACTTACTCTTATTATTATTCTATTCTTATAGCTTATAACAATCTTAAGATTATATATCATAAACTTGACATAAAAACATAAGGCACAAAGAAGAAGGCACGTAGAAGGTAGAGGATGACAGGTAACACCGCGGTATAGGAATAGGGTGCACCTTGGGATAACTTGGGGATAATACTGAGTGGATATATTCTTAAAGCCGTTGTCGGCGTTCTACTAACATGATGTTAACCTTCTCTAGCCGACTCTTGACAAACGGCATGAGCTTATTCAACATACAGGGTCCAAAGATTAGCAAGGTGGATATCAGGGTGGTTAGCCACAGCGAACCGGTGAACCAATTTTCGTACTAGCTGCGTTTGAAGGCATGGCACTGAAAACTGGTGACCCTGTAGTTACTTTTGTACTAATCGCTCAAGATCGTTCCATCTGTTCAAGTACCCATTTAAAGGGCTGATGTGACTCTACTTGTCCTATAGTGACAAG
This sequence comes from Tinamus guttatus, assembly GCF_059628265.1. Classification (NCBI taxonomy): domain Eukaryota; kingdom Metazoa; phylum Chordata; class Aves; order Tinamiformes; family Tinamidae; genus Tinamus; species Tinamus guttatus. Next base: position 193,750 of record NW_028289518.1, on the reverse strand, counting down.
CTGCAAAATTAAGATAATGCAAAGGCATCGTGGTCCCCTCTTGCGGAGGCTGTTTTGTTGTTTTCTGGATTCGATCGGCGTGGAACTCGCAGGCTCGGGCGGGACGTCTGTCACCGGGGCGTACGGGTTACGGGGGCGTCCGATGATCCGGTCCTGTGAACAGAAACTCACAATTTTCATTAGTTTTATTTTGAAGGTCTGGTTTAATAGACTTAAGCGGGCACCACTTGACTCTGCCATCTTTCCTGACAGCGACCTTTGGGCTGATCTTGGCATGGGGGGAGCGCTGCCAGCGAGTCCCCCAGCCAAGGGCAGTTTGCTGCAACATGGCCTGCCTGGCCACATTTAGAACATGTCATTACGTTGGCTATTGCGGCATGAACAGCCGCCTGAATTGGGGTCAGATGCTCTTCCTTTGCAACATGCTTAACCATGTCTGCAATACTTGCCCCTGCCGGCAATGATCGCAGGATTTCTTTGGTTGCCGAATTGCATTGTTGGCGTAAACATTCCGCTACGACCGGGCTTTTTGCCTCTGTGGGCAGGGACGAAGAGTCGACCGCTGCCTGGAGGCGATCTACAAATCGTGTAAAGCTCTCACTTTCACTTTGCTTTATTGAGGACCATGGTGATGGTCTGGCAACGACTCTACAGGCTGTGCGAATAGCTTCTCTGGCCGCACGAGTAGTTTTCATAACCTCATGGGCCCGCAGGCCTTAGGCCTGTGCCTTGGGCGTGATCATTGTTGGATCTTTACCCATTAACCGCTGCAGGCTGGAGCCGTGTAATGGATGATTTGCCCCAGTTACTTGGGCTAAATACTTTGTACAGTTGTCTTCCCATTCTTGTCTGAAAACGATCATCCCTGCTCCATCAAAGATTAGCCTACAAGTTTGTTTTATATCAAATGGGAGCATATCGTCCCCCCCGAAGATACCATCTATGAGGGTTGAAACCATGGCAGAATTAATCCCTTTATCCGCAACTGCCTTAACAATCGTTTGCACATCCTTAGGGTTTATCGGCGAGTAGACCCTCTGTCCTGCCTCCGTCACCCGGACTGGGAACGCTAGCGCGGCCGATGCGGCCCACTCGGCACATGCGATCTTTATTTCCCTCCAGTCCGTGAGAGGAGTTTCTTCCTTTCATGGTTTTTGTTTAATTCGAATGGGAATATTTTGGCTTTTAGTTCTTTGGCTCTTAATTCTGTTTACCTTCTTTTTCTCCTTTCTTAAGTTTGAATCAGTTGTGAGCCACTCGTCCTCACTAGTGTCCGAGCCGGAGCCAGAGCCGGAGTCAGAGTCAGAGCCGGAACTCGACTGACTGGTCACTTCCGGGCTCCGGTACTTTTTAGTTGGGCTCCGGCCCCGCCTACTCCCCTTGCGGGCGGGCTCTTCTCCCCTCCTTGGCTTGCCCCGCCTCCTACTCACGGAGGCGCGTTTTTTCAAACGGCCGCTCTGATTGGTTCTCAGTGCCTCACTCGGGCCTCCCTCACCTGACCGGTCACCCCCACCGCTTTTCTCCTTCTTGTTGTCCTCCCCCACCTGCTTATCTAGCGGTTCCTGTCTGTTCCCGCCGGGAGCATCCTCGCCCCGCCCTTCTCCTTGAGGCTCAGCGCCATTTTGGGGGGCATAGGGCGGTGGTCTGACCCAGGTGTCTCCATGGTCTGACTTCTTTTCGATATTTCTGGCTTCCTCGGCTAGCTCGCTCCAAACAGATTTCGGCTGTTTTTGCTCCTCTGTAAGTGGGACGGGGTTCAGGGATTGAGGGGGCGTATCGCTCTCATGCTGACCTTTAGGCTCAGCAGAATTGCCATCATCTGGGGGGTGCAGAGTCTGTGCAGCTGCCCCGACTCCCTTTTTCGGGGTGGCCAGCAAACAGTCCTGTACCGCCACCCAGGTCTCCTGCTCTTTCATAGCTTTCTGCAACGCCTGTACAACTTTTCCCCAAGCCTTAAGGTTTTTCCCACGACCCGAAGACATCGTCTCCTCGGCTAACGCCTTGGTACATTTGTCCCACACATCAGAGTGGAGAATATCCACCGGCTGGTCTATAACCTTAATTTTTAAAAGCCTCGCAACAGCGAGAGTAAAATCTTTTGGCTTACAATCAATCCCCCAATATTTATGTAATTGCGACACGACCTTCACAAGGGCTTCCATCCTCCTTGTTCGTCCGGGAGCGTCCTCCCCGCCGGGCTGGTCCTGCCGCTCCGGCCGCCGTTCACCCATCCAGGCGATGCTCCCGAGTTTCGGCACCACTTGTTGCCGCTCAAGTGGCGTGGCGACCTGGTTCAGGAATGGCACGGCGACCACCCCCAGGCCGCTCGGGGCATCAGCACGCTGACACCAGTATAGTAGACGGCAAATGGCGTTTATTGATGGGTAGCAAGGTGTTATATAGCTAAGGTTTACAACGTCACATCCGTCTGCTTACATCATAAACTAACACTATTGGCTATTAGGGGCTCTACCTTTCCGTACAGCGCAGTATCTTCCGGCCGCCGGACCCTAACTATCTGTAACAGTGTAGTAATCTGCAACACGCAGCATGAATCTTGGCTCAGCATAACACTTCCCTTTGCATGTACTTTCCAGCCTGACTGCAAATGGGGCTCTGCGCTTCCTCCAAATCCTAACTCCATACTAGCACTAATGGGCAACTGCAGCATTTCGGCCGAAAAACACCACCGACCCTGTTTCTCACTCCAACCACAAAGTGTGCACAGCTTGAGTCTTGACACAGCATCTCACTTCCCTTGGCATGCCCTTTGCAGCCTCACTCCAAACGGAGCTCTGCGCTTCCTCCATCCCCTAACTCCATACTAGCACTAATGGGCAACTAGAGCATTTCGGAAGAAAAATGACAACAACCCTGTTTCTCACCCGAACCACAAAGAGTGCACAGCATGAGTCTTGGCACAGCAGAACACTTCCCTTTTTCACTCCAACCACAAAAGTTGCCAGGCATGACTATTGGCGCTGCTTCACACTTCCCTTAGGCATGCCCTTTGCATGGGGCTCTTGCTTCTGCATGCCAAGGGAAGTTTGAAACTGTGCCAAGACTTATGCCTCGCAAAATTTGTGGTTGGGACGAGAACCAGGTTTGTTGGTGTTTTCCTGCCGAAAGAAATGCTGGAAGTGTGCTTTAGTGATAGCATGGAGTTCGGAGATCTCCGGAAGAAGCTTCGGAAGAAGCGCAGGGCACCATTTGGAGTGAGGCTGCAAAGAGCATGCCAAGGGAAGTGTTCTGCTGTGCCAAGACTCTTGCTGGGCACAGTTTGTGGTTAGGGTGACCAATAGGGTTTTTCATGTTTTGCTGAAGGAGATCGACCCAGATTACAAGATACAGACTCAATGTGAGTTTTCCATATTGTTCTGTTTATTAACCGAGGTATGCAAACATTTATACCCTACCGGTATCCAGAGGCTCTCCCAAGCTCACAGGATTGGATGCTGGCCGTTGCTTAGCAGATTGCTAGACTGCATTTGCATGGCCCAGTCACAAGCTCCCTTCCTTAACTGGTACGGGCAAGATTCCGCAAGTTGCTTGCTTAGAAACAGCGGCTTCCTTATTCCATCTTGGTCAAGGACAGGTCATTGCCACCTCCCTGTACATTACTTGACAAGCTGCGGGTTGTACATCCCAAGATGTCCCCGATCAGCCAGCCACTCTTCCACAATTCCCCCCCTTTTTTTTTCTTTTGCAGCAACCAAGCCTTGTTAGTGAGTGAAAACATCATGCATTTGATACAAGAAAACGCGCAGCTAAGGATTCATAACACAAATAGCAATACAAGCAAGAATGTTAAACCTGTCTTTAGTAATGAGCATGGCCAGCCCCCAAGCTCAAGCCAGTCTGATAGCCCATTGAGACCAAAGAGGTCGATGTCCTTTTGGGTCTTCTGGGTGTGCTCCGTCAACTGTTGGATCTGCTGGTGGATTACCTTAGAATGGTCTTGTGGATCCATGCAGCACATCCCGTCGAAGTCTTCACAACCGTGCCCGTGGGCCAGTAGCAGGAAATCTATGGCTGCTCTATTCATCCAGTACATTTTTGCAACACTGCCTAGCTACATGCATAGTTACATTGTTATTGGTTACACACAGCTGTCCTCGTGTTGCACCTTGCGAAAGAACGGACTCAGTCTGGGATGCAGAGTGAGACAACTTTATTCTCAAACCCACTTCTTTTATACTCTCTTAACACAAGTGTTGCAAAGATTACAATCAATCAGCATCTTGCCAGCCGTGCAGTTGTGGTTATCTTCGTTTCCTTGCTTTGTTCCTCATCTGCTGACAAGACATTCCACATGCTGTTGTTGTCCTCCTCCTTTTCCTGCTTTGCTCCTTGCTGATAAGACATTCGTCCTTGTGGTCAATCGTCCACTACCAAGGCATTCAGCACTTCCGTCTCCAAAGCGAGCCTCCACATCTCCCCCTTCTTTATTTGTTTGTGGTATTGCCATAGCTGTTTTTGGCTGAACAGCCATAACTTGGCTAAAGGATCAATCAATCAAGCACTGAACACATAATAAGAAACAAGGCAGATACACTAACAATAAATGAAATACAGTTAGTACAACATATAGGTAGTGCAAATGAACAAAATACAGTTAATACAATAATTAGAAACTTTGCGTTAATATGGCTAAGCAAAAGATTGTTTAGTTTGTTGCATTTACTCCCATGGTTTGATTCCAACAAGCATAACAGTGTCCTTTTCCCAAGGTCGCTCCACCAACACTCTCGAGTCTGTCCTTGAGATTCCCAGATCTCCCCCTTCTTTATTTATGAAGAATGCTTGTTTCAAGGCACGGTCTATTAAACACTGAATTGTTTTTAACAAACATGGGATACAAATTAAAAGGCAAACAAAGATTATCAGGCACATCAAACCTATTTGCAATGTTCCCTTAATCCACGCAGCTAATCCTAAATTCCCCAAAAGATTCCCAAAAATATTGAAACCATTGCCTTGACATAACTTCTGCACTCCTTTTTGTAAATTTTCAATGCTTTTATGGATGGATTCCAAATGGTCAGATAAATTATACTTCTTTCCATTTGGCCCATCCATCTGTATAGTTAAGATACACACAATAATCCATTTTTACTGATCCTAACAAATCTAGCTCTTGGGGCTCTATATTCATTTTTGGAAACCATGGGACCCAATTATTCCACTTATCAACTATGTCAGTTGCTTTATCACTTATATATGGACGCCTTTCGAGGGGAACCTGCCAATCATCAACAGGTTGTCCTACCAGACAGGTTACAAAAGGATTTCCTGGACTAGATAATGACAAACACAACGTGTCCTGTTCCGTTTGATTGGCCAGAGTTACCCATATGTTAGTTTTAGGCTGGGGTGGCATCCACTGCGGTGTGGGTGATGTCATGGTGCAGATGATGATGATGATTGTGATAAAAAAGGCTTGATCCATCGAGCAGGTACCCTTCTTGGCCCTGAGCCTGTAGAAACACAAGCATATCCTCTACCCCAGGTTATCAAAGGAAAAGGCCCTTCCCACTGATTCGTCTATGGGTTTTTGGCTACAACCTGGGCTTTTTCCTGAACTTTGTGTTGTCTGTGTGAATCAAAATGTCGGTATATAGGGGGTCCCTCTTCTGTCCAGTGATTTAAAAAATTCAACACATAGCAAGCTTTTGCTATGCGTTCCTGTGGGGATAACCCTACGCTCCCCTTTTTTTGTTTTTGTAGCATATTCTTAAGGGTGCCATGTGTATGTTCAATAATCGCTTGGCCTGTGGGTGAATGGGGGATACCAGTGATGTGTTGGATTCCCCATTGTTGAAAGAATATTTGCGGTTTTTGTGCTATATAAGCTGAACCATTGTCAGTTTTTATAGTTTTTGGCACTCCCAACATTGCAAAGGCCATCATAAAGTGTCGACATACATCTTTGGCCTTCTCACCTCTATGTACAGAAGCATAGATACAGGATGAGAAGGTATCAAGAGAAACATGCACATATTTAAATCTGCCAAATTCAGGGATATGAGTTACATCTGATTGCCAAATTTCAAGCGCAGAAAGACCGCGAGGGTTTACTCCAATGGATGGTACTGGTAAAATGCGTTGGCAGTCTGGGCATGACTGTATGATTTGTCTAGCTTGTTCCTGAGTCAATTGGAACGACCTCCGTAACGCTTTTGCATTTTGGTGATAAAAGTCATGTGACAAACGTGCTTGTGCAAAGTGATCTGGTAGAACTACAGCTCCTGCAAGGCTGTCTGCTTCAGCATTACCTTCGCTAATAGGTCCAGGCAGCGAGGTGTGCGAGCGTACATGTTGGATAAAGTACGGATAAATCCTTCTGTTTAATAGCCATCTGAGCTTCCAGAGAAGCGCAAAGAGGGTCTCGTTTGAAAACTCTTTTAAAAAGGAGTGTTCTAATCTAGAGACTAACCCTGCGACATAGGCAGAGTCTGTTATAATGTTAACTGCAGAGGGCCATCGCGTAAAGACGCGGACGACCGCTGATAATTCCACTATTTGTGGTGAGCCTGTGACAACATGTACGTCGCTCTCCCAATGCCCTTCATCATTTTTCCAGACTACAACTGCACGCCCTGTCCTACCTGAGCCATCAGTAAATACTGTAAGAGCATCAGGTATTGGCGTAAGGCTCAAATAGGAAACCGGTAATAGAGAAAGAGAGTTAAAAGACTGTATGATTTTATGTCCTGGAAAGCGGATACTTATTTGTCCTGGATAATCTGCCAAGGCACACTGAAAAACACAAGACTGGTGAGTCAGAAAGGTTAATTGTTTTGTACTGAGCGGTAAATAAATAATATCAGGCTCTGTGCCATCTAGAAACATCAAACGCTCTCTTCCTTTTTGAATAACCATCGCGATCATATCAATAGCAGTTGTGACAGTTTTTGCCAAAATTATGAGGTAGAAACACCCGCTCTAAGATTATTAACGGACATGCATCCTGTGGTATCCATTGTGCTAATAGGCCATAAGGTTGGAAGCTAGAATAAAAAACAAAAAGACTGACAGGATAGTTCTGCTTTTGTCTGTGAACAGTCTGAGTGGCTAATTTGTTCACAACTTTGTCAAGTGCAGCTTGTGCAGGAGGGGTAAGCTTCCTTGGGGATGTCAAACTCGTATCTCCTTCTAAAAGCTTAAATAGAGGATGAAATTCCTCCGTGGAAATCCCTAGGGAGGGACGGATCCAGTTAATGGTTCCCAAAAGTTTTTGAAGACCATTTAAAGTTTTTATGTCTGTTTTTAGAGTCAATAATTGTGGTCGAATTTGATGATCAGAAATTCTCCATCCTAAATATCGCCAAGGCGGAGTTTGCTGTACTTTATCTTCTGCAATTTTTAATCCTGCAGCCAATGCTGCTCGCGTAATCTGACGCAGAGCCTCTTGTGCTGTTTCCTTTTGCTCTGCAGCAATCAATATGTCATCCATATAGTGATAGATGAGGACGTTGTTGAAACACTTCTGTACTGGACTTAAGACTGCTGCCACAAATTGTTGACATAATGTAGGACTATTTTTCATGCCTTGTGGCAAAACTTTCCAATGATATCTGTTATGGGGTTCCATAGCATTGATGGAAGGTACAGAAAATGCAAACCGAGGTGCATCCTGTGGTGCAAGTGGAATGGTAAAGAAACAGTCTTTCAAATCTATTACGATCAAAGTCCATGTTTGAGGTAACATCGCTGGAGAAGGGAGTCCAGGCTGTAAGGCTCCCATATCTTCAATGACCTCATTGATTTTTCTAAGGTCATGTAACAATCTCCAGGAATTATTTTTCTTTTGAATTACAAAAACTGGTGTATTCCAGGGGCTTGTAGTAGGAACTATATGTCCAGCTTGCAATTGTTCCTCTACTAACTTGTGTAACTGCAGCAGTTTATTTTGTGGAAGGGGCCACTGATCCACCCATACCGGCTTGTCTGTTTTCCAGATCAAGGGTTGGACCTGCTGCTGGATAGTAGCCCCTAAGAAAAATCCGTACTTAACTGCATGCCCCACTGACTCAAACAGTCTCTCCCCCATAGGGCAACGGATCCAGGCAATATAAATGGTCTAATGGTTGGGGTTCTTCCTTCCGGACCAATAATATTTATCAGGCTTTCGCTTTGCATTGGGGTACTCTGCCCACCAATTCCCGAAAGCGATGTATGCGCATTCACCAGGGGTAAACTGTTTGGCCATTGCGAGGCAGTGATGACTGTAACGTCCGCTCCGCTATCTAAAATTCCTTGTGCATTAAACTTTATCACTCCTGATTGTAGTATACAGGATATCTGTGGGCGGTTCATAGTTATCTGTTGAGTCCAGAAAATCTCTGGTTGTCCCGTGGACCCAAAAGAGCCTATGCCGCGTTTAGTTTTTGCAGCATTTGGTGTCTGTGGTAAAAAGTATACTAGTTGTGCTATTCGGCTCCCCGCTGGCACAGTACAGGGTGGTATCGGAGTCCATACCATTATCTTTATTTCTCCTTTGAAATCTGCATTGATAACTGCAGGCAACACAAACAGCCCTTGTCTTGTTGTTGAAGATCACCCAATTAACAGTGCTGCTATTCCTCGCCGCAGGGGGCCATGGACACCAGTTGGAATTAGCACAACTAGATGTATCAGTAATTAGCACTTCTATTGTGGTGGCCAGGTCCACCCCGGCGCTGCCGCTTGTGCTGGCGCACAGGTGGCCACTGCTTCCCAGTGAGGCCGCTCTGAGGGGTGATTTGTTGTCACAGCGCAACCCCTCGCCGCGCTGCGCTTGAAGTTTCCCGAAGGGGCTAATGGTTGACCTTCCTTATCAAATTTTGATCGACACTGATTAGCATAGTGTCGTCCTTTGTGACAGCGCGGACATATTCCAGGCGCTCCTCTGTTTACTTGCCTTTTTGGACAGTATTTACGGATATGACCAAATTGGCCACAAGCAAAGCATGGATTTTTCATAGACATTGTTGCAAACGCCTCGGCCATCAGAGAGCATTCATACAGTTTAGAGCCGACATTAATGCACGCCTTCAGCATGTCATCAATAGTAGGATCCTTTAGTGTTCGTAAAACTCTCTGGCAATCAGGGTTAGCATTCTCAATTGCTAGTTGTTTAAAAATGTAGTTTTGTGCTTGTTCATTATCAATTTGCTTCTCCAGAGCCTCATTAAGCCTATCTAAAAACTTCATGTAAGGCTCATTCGCATCTTGTCTTATGGTAACAAAAGGCTGTCGTTGTTTACCACTCTCCGCAATGGCGCGGAGAGCAAGTGCCTTAACTTGCCGCAGGCCCTCAGGGGGGATTTCTGCTTGTGCTGTTGTGGCACTGTGGTCACCCTCCCCCATTAGCATGTCCACAGTAACAGTCCGTAAAGGACCTCTTTTTGACTGGCACTGGTTTTCCTCCCCCTGAGCTCGAGCAAGCTCTCTCATTTTTGACTCCCACATCGTATATTGCATATCAGTCATAATCAGGCGAAACAAAGTTTTAAAATCGTGAGGAGTAAAAACCGAAGTATCACAAAGAGATTGTATAAGGTGGTTGGTATATGGTGCGCCAAGGCCATGATCTGTCACCGTGCGCCGCACGTCCTTAATAAGATTGTATGACAATCCTTCCCAGCACGGATTCTGGTCTGGCGCATAGATAACGGGGAAGGCTTTCAGCATGCTCACATCCCCCGCCTGTTTTGCTCCTCGTTTTTATCATGCAGATCCAGGGAGTATAGGTCTGGCTCCTTTCCAGGGTCAATAGGACCGGGTCAAAAGGATCATCGTCCTGGTCATCAGGTGACTGTACCGTGAAGGCTTTTGCAGCGCATTTTGTTTCCTGATTCTCATCAGGACATGATTGAGGTAATGGAGGCGCGGAGGGGATGTCAGGAGCCCCAACTCCGTCATTTGCGTTCAACTGCGACCCACTATGAGATTTCAATATTTCGAATACAACTCGCCATTGTGGCAACAGGCCAGCAGCAGCCTTATCACCGCGAGTGGCACAGTCCCATAATCGGACCCCAATTTGGTCCCACTTCTCCGTATCAAATACGTTCTTACTGTTCACAGAGGGATCGTTTTTAGAAGCCCATGCAAGAACCTTTTGTAGATCTTCCTCATCTAATTTCTTGCCCTGTAGTTTTAAGATCTTAAGAAAGACTTCTAAAACATATTTTTGTTCCTTCGTTAAGTGTAACCCCATAGTCCCCAGCTGCTTACCTCTTTCCTTTCAAGAGGTGTTGGTGTGCACACAAAGGACGCTTCCTTTCAGCGTGATCCTTACGCCTCCTTTCAGCGTGAATCCCGGGAGTTCAGCTGGGCGGTGCAATCCAGAGACAGCTAGTCTTCGTGCCCCACGTTGGGCGCCATTTGTTGCACCTTGCGAAAGGATGGACTCAGTCTGGGATGCAGAGTGAGACAACTTTATTCTCAAACCCACTTCTTTTATACTCTCTTAACACAAGTGTTGCAAAGATTACAACCAATCAGCATCTTGCCAGCTGTGCAGTTGTGGTTATCTTCTTTTCCTCGCTTTGTTCCTCATCTGCTGACAAGACATTCCACATGCTGTTGTTGTCCTCCTTTTCCTGCTTTGCTCCTTGCTGATAAGACATTCGTCCTTGTGGTCAATCGTCCACTACCAAGGCATTCAGCACTTCCGTCTCCAAAGCGGGCCTCCACATCCTCGTGCAATGTGACACACGGGATTGGTTGTTGCTAGCCAATCACGCATATGTTTGATTGGCCCGTACATAAGCCGCACCTCCATCCTGCTCCGCATGGCCAAACTTGCTTTCAGTTTCGTTCCTTCCTACTTCCCCTTTTCTGCAGCTCATGACTTACAGTAACCCTGTCCCCTTTTTGTTCTTCAGCCAGCCAACCCTTCCCTAAGGCCTTTCAATCATATTAGACATACATTTCAACAAGCAAGGTACAATTAACACAACATCAACAAAACACAATATCAACACCACCATCCCTGCACTTCGGATTAACAATTGTATCCATCCCGAAATTCCCCATCCACTTAACAAGTTGTCACATTGGTCTGCTGTTCCACAAAGCCAACAACTCTTAACTTGGGTATAACAATCTGCTTTAAGAGCATGACACATCTATTACATCAATAAAGCCTCCCTTGCCTCAGGTGTCATGGAGGCACACACCAAGGCTTCCTTTAAGCGATCAGGGAATGACATGTATGACTCCCCACTCACTTGTTTCTCCCACGTCAAGGTAAGTTTCCTTTACCATATCCGCTCCCCCTCTGCCCTGAGTCCCCTTTTCAAGCTTCTCAAGATGATCCAGTAAGTCTTTGGCCCAGCCAGGCCGTTCTTCATTCTTGGGTGGAGGGTCCGGCAATGGAGGCGCAGATGGAGCAGGCGCAAGTCGCTTCTCAAACACCAGCATCTTCCGACGCCACGGTGGCCCTGTTCCTGAAGTGCTCGATAGGGTAGACAAGACCGACTTCCACGTAGTCGCCAGGTCTCTCACATTTTTATCCTCGCTGGCGATGCGATCCCAAAGCAGCCACCCCATATCTTCCCATGTCGAATACTAATCGTGGCTCAGCTTTGAACCCATTCGCTCTGCACCAGATCGAAAGCTTGCAGAGGGTCTGTTCATTGTGCTTGATTCCGCTCATAGAATATGTTGGAGGAGCTTGGGGTTTTGCAAGTGTCCCTTGTTTGCAAAGCTCATAGAGCTTCTTCATATTCACAGCCGCCTCTCGCTTGGCGAGAATTTGCAATAGCAGCTGCGTTGCCGCCTCCCTATCCATGGTTAAGGCAGTCTTCGCGGAGGGGCCCTGTGACATCTACCCCTGGACCTGTGCCCTTGCACCCAGTCCCAGTGTGCCAATGCACTCACCGCCACGTGTCGATCCCCCGGTCTCCGCTCACCACTCAGCGTGATGTTCCAAGACCGACGGTTCCCGTACCGTTGTGCCAGCTCCAACGAATACCCGCACCATTGTGCCAGGTCCCTGTTCGGGCGCCAGATGAAGGAGATCGACCCGGATTACAAGATACAGACTCAATGTGAGTTTTCCATATTGTTCTGTTTATTAACCGAGGTATGCAAACATTTATACCCTACAGGTATCCAGGGGCTCTCCCAAGCTCACAGGATTGGCTGTTGGCCATTGCTTAGCAGATTGCTAGGCTGCATTTGCATGGCCCAATCACAAGCCCCCTTCCTTAACTGGTACGGGCAAGATTCCGCAAGTTGCTTGCTTAGAAACAGCGGCTTCCTTATTCCATCTTGGTCAAGGACAGGTCATTGCCACCCCCCTGTACATTACTTGACAAGGCGCGGGTTGTGCATCCGAAAATGTCCCCGATCAGCCAGCCACTCTTCCAGATTTTGCTGCCGAAAGGAATGCTGGAAGTGTGCTTTAGTGATAGCATGGAGTTAGGAGATGGAAGAAGCACAGAGCCCCATTTGGAGTGAGGCTGCAAAGAGCATGCCAAGGGAAGTGTGAAGCAGTGCCAAGATCCATACCTGGCACAATTTGTGGTTGGGATGAGAACCAGGGTTGTTGGTGTTTTCCTGCCGAAAGAAATGCTGGTAGTGTGCTTTAGTGATAGCATGGATTTAGGAGATGGAAGAAGCACAGAGCCCCATTCGGATTTAGGCTGTAAAGAAGATGCCAAGGGAAGTGTGAAGCAGTGCCAAGACTCTTGCTGGGAACAGTTTGTGGTTGGGGTGAAAACCAGGGTTTTTGGTGTTCTCCTGATGAAGTAAACGCTGGAAGGGTGCTTTAGTGATAGCATGGAGTTCGGAGATGGAAGAAGCGCAGAGCCCCATTTGGAGTGAGGCTGCAAAGAGCATGCCAAGGGAAGTGTGAAGCCGTGCCAAGACTCATGCTGGGAACAGTTTGTGGCTGGGGTGAAAAACAGGGTCGTTGGAGTTTTCCCGCTGAAAGAAATGCAAGAAGTGTACTTTAGTGATAGCATGGAGTTTGGAGATGGAAGAATCGCAGAGCGCCTTTTGGAGTGAGGCTGTAAAGAGCATGCCAAGGGAACACTGAGCCGTGTCCAGCTTTCACCTGCTCTCTCCTGCTCTTTGCAAGACCGTCCCTACCAAATTGGCAGCACTCCACCTGCACGACTTCTTTTTGCATCATCGTGAGAAGTGACTCCAATTGGGACATGCGAAAATGAAAGCGCTGCTAGTGAAGGACCCAGCTGCTTTCTGGCACTTAGCAGGCCACAACGGCGCATTCCTCCCATTCCTAAAGTAGTCTTCCCTGATCCTTTCTGTAGGAAATCTCCTGGATGGATCCTACCGGCAGAATCGACTGGTGGCTCTAGGAGCTCTGCAAAAGCCAAACAAAGTGACTCGAGGCACTACAAGGACTAACACCCTGAACATTGCTATTTAAATGCTGCAGTTGTGCCAGCTTTGCAAGAGGAAGCATTGGTATATTTTCGACTTTCTCTTTCAAATAGTATCTGGACTATCTCCTAAAGGAAACACTGAAAGTACGCTGAACGATATCCAAACTTAAAAGGTCTTAGTGACCTTTTTCTTAATGAGAATTTCTGAGACATGGGATTTAGCCATTCAAGGACAAGGATAGGGAACTTTTTCCAGCAACTTTTCAGTCTTTCAAGTTTTAGTCAAGCACCACATCATTGCTTTAATGGTAGGCCAACTGAAATGAAAGCTGTAGCGTGAACCAGCTCATTGCTCTCTGAAGAATTTTGAAAATACGTATAATCCTTTTCCATGAACTTCCGAAATGAGATAGCTTCTTCAGCAAAGTGATGAATGCCTTTGGTTTCATTTTCTTCCCAGCCTAATTGCCAGCATTTACCCTTGCCTAATCCTTTTCTGGAGACTTCTTCTCCCGCTGTTCTTCTGAAATGCATTCAACCACACCTAAGGTTTGCTGTCCAGTGATGTGCAACCAAGTTGTTCCTTGCCTGTCTCACCCTCTTCTTTCTAATCTGCCACCGTTGTTTGAAATTTGCAGTTTTCCACTGGATTTAGATAAGGAACAACAGTATACAGGGGTCATTTGCAGCATGTGGAGAGTTGTAGTAGTTGGTGAAAGATTCTGGGGTTGATCCCTGGCTGTCCGAGAAGGGCACGTTGCCTCGTTTTCAAGATCGAGCATTTGCGATGCATAAAATACACCAAATCTATCAGGCAGAAACTTAGGGTTAATCGTCTTAATCTTCAACTTAAGAATTCTCATTTGTTATGGGTGATGCTGTAGATCCGGGCTCCTCAAACTACGGCCCGCGGGCTGGATACGGCCCCGCCGAGGTCCTCAATCCGGCCTGCGGGTATTTACAGAACCCCCCCGTCCCCCCACCAGGGGTTGGGGGGAAACCAAACAGCCGCAGATGACTTCCTGCTGCTTAATCGGCGCGCCGGCCTCCGCAGCCCACAAGCACCTGCCGGGCCTGGGCTGAAACCGGCGCCTCGTCCTTGACCTGCCCCCCCAGGGGCGCCTGTCGGCTACAAACCGCGTCGCCACCGCCCCGTCCTCCTCCTCCTCCGCAACGCGCGGCAGGTGAGAGGCGCGGGCATCTCCTCTGCCGGGCAAGCTCCCTCGGCAGCCTCTGGACTGTGAGGTCCAGCCAACTCGGGCGGATCGCCAGAGCCCCGGCGTGCCAAAGTTCCTTCAGTCCCTTCTGGCCACCTTGGGCTGAGGAGGGGGGCGGCAGCATCAGCGAGGGGGGCGACTGCCCCGTCTCTCCCTCCCTCCCTCCAGCTTCCAGGCAGGACAAGCAGCCAGCACCGGTGGGAAGCACGTGCACCATCGTGTCAAAAAAACGAAAAATGGACTCTGAGCGCAGGGTATTCCCAGAAAAGTGGACTTCTGATTATTAGTTTTTCACGGAGGACCGAGTAAGATCTGTTTGTCTGATAGGCCAGAATTCAGCGTCTGCGTTCAAGGAATACAATTCGTGTCGGCACTACGAAACTCAACATAAAGATAAACAGGATTCTTTGGTTGGACAAGTGAAGTCCAAGTTCAAACGAGAACAAGTTCTTGTCCGGACAAGGTCGGGCAAGAATGAACTACAACCGCACTAAACCCCAACTGAGAACATTGACCCTGAACCCTTAACCCTAACCCTAAAAGCCCTACCCTTATCCCCTACCCTTAACACCTACCCCTAACCCCTAACCCTAACCCTTAACACCTAACCCCTAACCCTAACCCCAAACCCTAACCCTAACCCCTAACCCTAACCCCAAACCCCAACCCCTAACCGTAACCCAAACCCTAAACCCAAACCCTAACCCAAACCCCAATCCAAACCCTAATCCTAACCCTAACCCTAAAACCCTAACCCTAAACCCTAACCCTCTAACCCTAATGTCTAACCCTACACCCTAACCTCTAACCCTAAACCCTAACCCCTAACCCTAACCCCTAACCCTAACCCCTAACCCTAACCCCTAAGCCCTCTAAACCCTAAACTCTCTAAACCCTAAACCCTCTAAACCCTAACCCCTAACCCCTTACCCTAACCCCTAACCCTAACCCTAACCCCTATCCCTTCGGAGGAGGAGGAGGAAGATAAGGAGGAGGAAGAGGAGGATGAGGAGGATTTGGAGGAGGATTTGGAGGATTCGGAGGATTCGGATTTGGAGGATTCGGAGGAGGAGGATTCAGAGGAGGAGGAGGAGGAGGAGGACATACAACTCCACTAAATCCAAATTGAGCTCTTAACCGTAAGTACAACAAAATTAAACCCGAACATCTATCCCAAACCCAGATCCTACCCCTAACCTTAACTCTTAACTCTGTCCCTTATCCCTATCCCCAACCCCTAACCCTAACTGTTAACTCTATCCCTTATCCCTAACCCTTATCCATTATCTGTAACCCCTAACCCAAACCCCTAACCCTAACCCCTAAGCCCGAACCCCTAACCCCAACCCCTAACCCTACCCCTAACCCTACCCCCTAACACTACCCCCTAACCCTACCCCCTACCCACTACCCCCCACCCCCTACCTGCTAGCCCCTACCCCCTACCCCCAAACCCTAACTCCTATCCCCAAACCCTAACCCCAAACCCCGAACCCCTAACCCCGAACCCTAACTCGTAACCCCAACCCCTAACCCCAAACCCTAACCCCGAACCCAAATAACCCCAACCCTAACCCCAAACCCAAATAACCCCAACCCCAACACCAAACCCTAAATAACCCCAACGCCAACCCCAAGCCTGATCCCTAAATAACCCCAAGCCCGAACCCTAAATAACCCCAGCCCCAACCCCAAGCCCGAACTCTAAATATCCACAACCCTGAACCCTAAATAACCCCAAACCCAACTCCGAACCCCATGTAACCCCAACCCGGAACCCTAAATAATCCCAACCCCAACCCCAACCCCAAACCCTAAATAACCCCAACCCCAAACCCAACCCCAAACCCTAAATAATCCCAACCCCAACCCCGAACCCTAAATAACCCCAACCCCAACCCCTAAACCCAACCCTAACCCCAAACCCAAACCCCAACCCTAACCCCAAACCCAAACCCCAAACCCAACCACACCCCTAACCCCTAACCCTGAATAAACGTAACCACTAACCCTAACCCCCTAATACCACCCCCAACCCCCCTCAGCCCCTCTACCCCTACCCCCTCACCCCCACTCCTCACCCCTAACCCCTACCCCTAAATAACCCTAACCCTAACCCCTAAACCTAAATAACCCTGTTCCTAACCCTCTAACCCTAACCCCGAACCCGAACCCTAACCCCAACCTTAACCCCTACCCCAACCCCTAACCCTAACCCTAAACCTAAACCCTCATCCTAATCCTAACACCCTAACCCAACCCTAACCCATGTGCATGTGGGATGCTGCACATATTTGGCAAACCGTGCGAAGAGAGACATGTGTTAACCCTGGCCTGTGCGCCCATTCCAATTGGAATTGTCCAACACCTGACAACAGACAGGTTCAGCACAAAGCCATGAAGAAGAGACGACCTGAAGCAACATTCAGTTTTAATAAACAGGAAAGCCAAGGAAATGCAGATTTTGAAAACGATTGTGAAATACAATGCCAGGAATAGTTGGAATTGTCCCACAGTTGAGAACGGCAAGCTTCAGCACAAAGCCCCGAAGAAACTCAACGCACTGAAGACGAGATTAACTGAGGAAACATACAGATTTACTAGGGAAGAAATGCGTAGAAATAGAGAATTTGAAAACGATTGTGATATACAATATCAGGAAGGGTTGGAATTGTTCAGCACCTGACAACAGACAGGTTCAGCACAAAGCCACGAAGAAAGTGAACGGAATGAAGAAGAGATTAGCTGATGAAACATTCAGATTTACTGAAGAAGAAAGCAGAAGAAATAGAGAATGTGAAAACAATTGTGATATACAATACCAGGAAGGGTTGGAATTGTCCAACACCTAAAAATGGGGAGGTTCAGCACAAAGCCACGTAGAAGAAATGAACTGAAACAACATTCTGATTTACTAAACAAGGAAGCAGAAGAAATGGAAAATATTAAAGCTATTGGGAAATACAATACCAGTAATAGTTGGAATTGTCCAACACCTGACAACAGGGAGGTTCAGCACAAAACCACGAAGAAACTCATTGGAGTGAAGAAGCGATTAACTGAGGCAACATTCCGATTTACTAGAGAAGAAAACAGAAGAAATGCAGAATTTGAAAACAATGTCAAATACAATAGTAGTAAAGGTTGGAATTGTCCAACACCTAACAACAGAAAGGTTCAGCAAAAAACCACGAAGAAAATGAACGGAATGAAGAAGAGATTTGCTGATGAAACATTCAGATTTACTGAGGAAGAAAGCAGAAGAAATAGTGACTTTGAAAACAATTGTGATATACAATACCAGGAAGGGTTGGAATTGTCCAACACCTGACAACAGAGAGGTTCATCACAAAGTCACGAAAAAGAGACAACCTGAAGCAACATTCAGTTTTAATAAACAGGAAAGCCAAGGAAATGCAGATTTTGAAAACAATTTTGAAATACAATGCCAGGAATAGTTGGAATTGTCCAACAATTGAGAATGGGGAGGTTCAGCACAAAGCCACGAAGAAACTCATTGGAGTGAAGAAGAGATTAACTGAGGCAACATTCCGATTTACTAGAGAAGAAAACAGAAGAAATGCAGATTTTGAAAACAATTCTCAAATCCAATAGTAGTAAAGGTTGTAATTGTCCAACACCTGACAACAGATAGGTTCAGCACAAAAGCACGAAGAAACTCATTGGAGTGAAGAAGAGATTAACTGAAGCAACATTCTGATTTACTAGAGAAGAATACAGAAGAAATGCAGAATTTGAAAATAATTGTGAAATACAATACCAGGAATAATTGGAATTGTCCAACACCTGACAACAGAGTTCTTCATAACAAAGCCACGAAGAAGAGGTGACCTGAAGCAACATTCAGTTTTAATAAATAGGTAAGCCAAGGAAATGCAGATTTTGAAAACGCTTGTGAATTACAATGCCAGGAATGGTTGGAATTGTCCAACAGTTGAGAACGGCGAGGTTCAGCAAAAAACCACAAAGAAACTCATTGGAGTGAAGAAGAGATTAACTGAAGCAACATACAGATTTACTAGAGAAGATAACAGAAGAAATGCGGAATTTGAAAATAATTGTCAAATTTTTGTCAAATTGTCAGTACCAGGAAGGGTTGGAATTGTTCAACACCTGACAACAGAGAGGTTCAGCACAAAACCACGAAGAAACTCATTGGAGTGAAGAAGAGATTAACTGAGGCAACATACAGATTTACTAGAGAATATAACAGAAGAAATGCAGAATTTGAAAATAATTGTCAAATTATTCTCAAATTGTCAATAGCAGTAAGGGTTGGAATTGTCCAACACCTGACAACAGAGAGGTTCAGCACAAAGCCGTGAAGAAGAGATGAACTGGAGCAGCATTTAGATTTACTAAAGAGGAGAGCAGAGTAAATGCAGAATTGGAACATGATATTTTCTATGTTTTCTTTCAAGGTAGTATGCTGACCTACTAAAGGAAATTCTTAAAGAACCCTGAAAGAGGTCCAATCTTAAAATGTCTTCATTACCTTTTGCTTAATTACAGTTGCTGAGACAGGGGCTTTAGTAATTAGAGGACAAGGATAAGGAACTTCTTTCAGTAACTCCTGAGGTTGAAAATATCATCTACTTACCTACTGTAGCAATTCTGCCCCACAGTCCTCATTTCAGTAGATCACACATTTGAGTCTCTTCCTCAATGTCACTGCCTTGACACTCATTCCCACTGGGATTTTAGCAAGAATATCATGCTACTTTACTACGGCTAGAAAGAATCACGGTAAGTTTTTTTTTTTTTTCCCTTTCATCTGGGCCAGAAGAAGAAGAACAGAAGTTACTGGTTTCTATTCCACAAATTTGATGTCAAAGGGAAAAAGGAAAATCCACAAATTCAGATATTTCTCTAGTACATACCAACAACTTTTAAGGAGAGTTATGTATTTCTCCAAAATTATTTTGCTACATTCACTTAAGTGGAGCCTGCTTTAGATGCTGGGAATAGCAGGTAGCCAAAGAAAATATAATCTCTAAAAGAATAATTTCTTTTAAGAATAACTTATTATTCATATAGCTTATATTATTTATATTGCCTATATACAGACAATCATCAGGAGGTTTTTTCTTAAACCTAATTCTCAAAAGAAAAAAAAATCCCCACCAAAATTCTTCCCTCAAATAACTTCCCCCTCAAAATAATTCCCTTTCAACACCCCCCAAGAAAATTCCTAACAAATAATTTTCCATAAAGAAACACTAAAAAAAAATCCGTTCCAAAAAACTATGCCTGACCAAATGTTTCCTTCTGATTTTTTTTCCCATCCAGATCATTTTATCCTCTGAAAAAATCACACAAAATACACACACAACTTTTATTTTTCGACAAAACCCTTTCCCTTCCAATAAGGTTTTCCCCTCCAAAGGCTGTTGCACATGGCTCGGGATTGGGCAATAATCACGCAAAATCAGGTGGCTACGTCAAGCATTATTTCAGGTGAAAGCACATAAACAGAGGAGCAAAATGCGGATAGTTGCTCACAACTTAGCACTTGCTAGCAGGATACTGAGCCTGAACATCCTCTCGAGCTGGTGGATTGGAGGGTTGCTGACAGGCTCCCAACTTGGCGGGCGTCCCTGCGGAGACAACGTAGACCTCGGTGTTAGGTGTCTCCCCGTTCCCCTCCCCGCACTGTCTTTTTACGCACGGTGCCTCCCGCCCCGTAGGGCCAGTACATGCCAGGAGGCAGGTCGGGGGGCGGACAAACTCCACCCTCAGCCACATAACCTTCCCTCCCGGGTGCGCAAGCGCGCATACCGGTAGGGGGTCCCAGCCCTCAGTCTGAGGGTCCTGCCTTCCTCATCTTCCTCCTCCTCCTGGAGCGGCTGACCTTCAAACTGGGTTAGAGGACATCTGCGGTTAAGCTGGCTGCAAGTCCGGTCCGGCAGCCACCTTCAACTGGTTTTGGACGGAGTCGGCTGTGAACGTGGCTGAGCAGCCGCCTCCGTGTTCCTTATCGTTCCGCCCAAATGGGCAAACATCTGATTTCTCAAGGTCTGGATTCTGTTTCGCACAATAGTCTTATGAGCTTACAGAGCATAAATAATCATAAAAATATCTACCTCCTATACATGCCGCCCCGTGATCTGTAGAGGTCAATCTATTGTAGCGAAGCACCCGAAGAGATAACATTTTCATAGCAGTTTCAACCATACCTCGTGTCAGCATCATTACACAAGGGATACAGTAGATAACACAGACAAATACAGCAAATAGAAATAATAGCCCCAGTAGCAGTTTCTGTAGCCATGGCCAACCCCACTTCCACTGTCCGAATGCATTCCAGTCATCAGCATCTCTCAGTTGATGAGTCAGATCCTGTAAGGCCTGGATCTGGGCATGTATAGACTTGGAGTGGTCGCTTGGATTCATACAGCGCATGCCTCCTACCTCTTCACACCCATGGCCATGCATAAGCAATAACATATCTATGGCAGTGTGGTCTTGTACAGTTGCGTGCTGAATCGAGTCCACTTCTACTCACAATGAGGACAAAGCTCTCGTTGTAGCACTGCTGGACTTTGCTAGCCAGCATCCCAGTCTGCACAACGTGGTCAATGCTTGCTTGGCAGCGATCCCCGGAGCCAATGGTGACACTATAATATTTTTCTCTGTTGTCCCAAAGTTACCGCAGCGCAGGTGCCGTTCAGGGGAAGAAGCCACACACCAGGGGAGGAATACAAGTCCCTTCATGTCCCCGTTCTCAAAGAGTCCACCCGCTTTCTGGTGCATGGTGTTTGTGTCATACATGCCGCGTGCTCTGGGGCTCCTGTGCAGCCGACTCGAGTGGTAGTGCCGTTCCGCAGCCTCTGCTGAGCACTGTCTGAGTCTCGTGCTGATCTCACCATCTTCCCAGAGACAGGACGCTGAGGTAAACGGTGCAACAACAGTGTTGAGACAAACACAATCCACAACTGTCTCTTACAGCAGGTCAAGGCATTACTAACTGCAAGGGCTTCTACATGGATGACCAGATTGAAAATTAAGAAGCAGGGGAGGGTTTAACTCAGCTTCTAGCCTGGCTGGCCCCGAGGGAAAAGCATCGAAGGTACCAGATCTCCAGACTCGGGCTAGGGAAAATCTGAGAAGAGCACATTGGCCAGATGGGGACAATGCATTCATTAATGGTTCTTCAAAAGTAATAGAAGGGAAATGGGCCACAGGATATGCCATCATTAAGGGAAGGGAGCTGCTAGAGGAAGGAAAGCTGCCGTCTCCCTGCTCAGCCCAAACCACAGAATTGTATTCTCTAATAAGAGCCTGTGAATTATACCAAGGCAACGTAACAAATATCTTTACAGATTCTAAATATGCATGTGGGATGGTGCATATGTTTGGAAAACTGTGCCAAGAGAGAGGTGTGTTAACTTGCTGGGGAAAGGCATTGATACAAAGGATGTGATTACCTGCCTCCTGGAGGTAGCAAACCTGTTAACCTACCCAGGAGAGTCTCGATAATTCGCATCGGGGCACATCAGACAGGACACTCGGAGGAGGAGGTAGGCACCATCCTCCCTCTCCTCCCGGTAGCCCAGCCATTACCAGAAAAGATATCTTTTCCTCCAGAAGCATTAGAGATAATTAAAAATAGTGGGGCAGAAGAAAGAAGGAAGCCATTGGGGCTCCCGAGGACTGGCAGGGGCCTTCCTCAAAACCTGCGCTGCCCTTGGTCTTTTTTTTGTTCTGGGGAAATGGGCTATTGAGGGCTGTAAGGCAAACAGCTGAGCCACAAGGGAAGCTGCAAGAGGAGGACGACCCTGGGCTGTGCGTCCATTCCAATGATCCAAGTAGACTCTAGTGAGATGCCCCGTATAGGGAGCCTTAAGCATCTTCTGGTAACGGTAACAGGATGGCCCAAGGCATTTCTGACTGCCAACTACCTCAGCAACAACCGGCTCTGTAATTAGAACAAACTCTGTTTTTAGAACAAAGAACTCCAATATATGGGTTGGTAGAGGCGATAGACACAAACAGATGCAATCTTCTTACGGGAAAGTTCCTTCAAGGTGTCGTGATTGCCCTGGGGATTCAAGGGGACTTGCATACCCCTTGGCATCTCTAGAGCTCTGGTACAGTGCAAAGGATGAATGGGAACATTAAAAGGCATCTTCTAAAATTGGTGTTAGAAGCTAAGATGCCATGGAGACAACTTCTACCATTCAAGAATGAGAGCAAAACCTAGGGGAGACATTCAACTGTTCTCCTTTGAAAGAATATTCAAGATTTCCCCACCCTACTAACACCCAAGCTGCCGGGAAGGTAGAGATGAGTGATCAATATGTGGGCAGAATACTTTCCCGTGTAAAGGATCTCCAACAGGAAGTCCAGCTCGCACAGATCCTGCCCTTGGATTTTGCAGTACCAGGAGATCGGGTCTTGGTCAAAAAGCAGAAAAAGCACCACTGGCAGCAAAGTGCAGTGGACCTTAGAACCACAGAAACATCAGTCAAGACAGCTGAGCATGGATGGCCATGATGCCTGAAATCTGGACTTCTCAGTTGAAGGAAAAGGATGGAAAGCCCTGGATAACTCTCCTTAGAGCTGTAACGCTGTCTGGGGTTGGGTCAGGAGAATAAATGCTGGGTCTGTGGGAGTCCAGGAGGATATGAAGACTAGCCATGGGTGCCAGCCCTATGGAACACAGGTGCTTAGTTAATAACTTATGCAGAGTTCACTATGCTTCTAAAGATGGGTATAGAGGTTTGTAAAAACAAATATTGAAAAAAAAAAGAGAGGGAGGGATTGAGTGGAATACACTATTTTGTGTATTCACAAATAAGGGGACTCCCCCACAGTCTTTGGCTGATGAGTGGGACAAAGGAATATATGCAGGAGAGGAGACTGAGCGGAGCCATGAGTGAGTGGGACAGGAGAGCATAGGCCAAAAAGAGGGTGAGCTCAGGTTGAGAGCAGATGGAAGGAGGCAGGAGTTTGGTGTAGGCGGCCGGGAAGGCTGTAACTTCTGAGCACCTTGGCCAGCAGGGAAAAGGAGAGGGCGTCCCTCACTCGAGAAATTAGGATAAAAGGGGGCTGCATCCTCCAGCAGTTGGAGAGACCCCACAGGGATATGCCCGGTGGACTCTTCCTTTATTCAAATAAAGTTTTAAGATTCCTCTTTCTCCTTTTTGGACATGCAGCTCTTGACAGTGAGATTTTCCGCACACAAGTTACTTACACTGTTGTTTTGCAGAATTAAATTAGCCTGTTAGCAACCACTGTTAATAAAGGGAACATTAAATCCACTCACATTCTCAATATTGAACAATGCTGACCATAATGGAAAGGGAATGTAAAAGATCTTTGTGCAAGTATTCTGAGAGACCAAATTACCAAGTGGATATAGAATTGTATGTAACAACCATACTTAGAAAAGCTTTTATAGAGTCTAGTGAAAAATGAGCTTCAAGCTGAACAAATTCTGTAAGGCATTGCAATATCAAAGAAAAAGACAGCTTTCAAGCCATGAATTTGAAGGAAAACTAACATTTTGCAGAGGCCTTTTCTGATACTTCTATTCCTCTTTTTCATCATAGTTCTTCTTGATAACATTCAGATCTATTTTTAAAATAAACTCTTTTTTTCTTTTTTTTTCTTGATAATGTGCCAATATTTTGTGAGAGAATTAATTATTCCTGAAGTGATTTAAAAGACTCAAATACTTTGTCATCTTTTTCCCCCCAAAATCCTTCCCATTCTGGCATGATGCATGTCAAGTGCCTAAAAGTGTGAAGAAGTACAGCATAAATCCAAAATTAATCTTCATTTCCTGATATACAGAAATAACATCAAGCTAGAAGAACGCTTCTGCATTAACAGGATAACTGAAAAAACACTGTAATGATATCCATTTAAAAGGAATTCTAGAACAGCAGTTACTGAATTCCATTCATTACAAATAACACTATAAAGCCACCAATTGGAATCAATTTACACGCTGACACCTGAGAAATGTATTGTTTGTATTTTTCCATCCTGTGCCAAGTGCATAGAGGTATTTTCTTTTATTCCTCAAAAATACAAACATCTCTTCCTTGAAATTCTGCAAATTTGATGGCTTCACAAGTATACGCAAAATAATTTTCACAAGCTTGTTATGCACTGTAATCAATGTTCTTCATGTGTAGATTTTATTGAGTATTTCATTGTTAAATTCCTACAAGCAGTAAAAAAGAGACCTGATTTACAGTGTTTCCGTATCTGTTGCAGAAGGACAAATACTGGCATTGTGTCATTAATACAGAACTTCAGTGCAGAACTGCTACTTGTTAAAAAAAAATGCCCTATATAAATTGCCCTATATAAACAACAAAATACATAAAAAATACATGAAGAACAAAATACCCAGACAACAGGTTCATTTCTGTGTCCACATTTCTGCTTCCATAGGGGAATCTGAAAGTCATAAGTAATTTTAAATAAAGATTAACACAAGTGGTTCTTTGCCAGGCAACACATCGCACCCGCTTATACCTGTGCTGCAGAAAAACAAAACAAACAAACAAAAAAATCCCACAAAACCACAGCATCAGTTTTGACATTTCCAGAGCACTCAGCAGCCAACAGCACCCTCTAAATACACCATTCTGCTACACTGGCAGGTTACAGGAAAGATGTGTTGTCTTACAAGCAGCTCCGAAAGCATGAGATAAGTAGGGATCATAAATATGGATCAGTACAGGGTGATCCATAGGCCTCCTATCAGGGCCAGCTGCCAGGCCCCAGAAGCCCACGCACCCCAAGGCCCTTGAGGCAGCCCCAAGTGCTTCTAGGGCTGCCTTTAACCACAACCCACCGGCCTCCTCTCACTGGAGGTGAAAACTGCACAGAATTCCTCCAGGGGGTACTGATCCCAGCTTCGGGTGTAGCCACACAGCTTCCGAACACCTTCCTCACCCCGCCGCCCCATTTCATGACCTCGCTGCCATTTCATGTCCCCGCCGCTCTGCGCAGGGGCAGATGCTCCTGAAGTTGTCTTCATGTGAAAATCTTTTATTCTGAGGAGAAAACAGGAGCTAAAAATGTTTTCATATCTGAAAGCCTGTTGTCATCTTGAGACTTACTGATTTAGAAAGAAAATACATGGGTGCATCACAGGGTAAATGAATAGAAGAAATTACTTGCTGAGAGGCTGCTTGAACACTGGCTCGTGTTGCCAGGAAAGACTGTGGTGGGGTCTCAGTCCCTGGATATCTGAGAATGGTTGAGGTCGGAAGGGACCTCTAGGGATCGTCTAGTCCAAGCCCGCTGCTCAAACAGGGTCAAAGCTGACAGGACCTGGCCCCGGTGACCTGGGCAGGGGGCTCCAGCCCTGTTTAATACTTGCCTTGTGTCCTTTTTTTTTTTTTTCAATAGAGAGAGGAAAGCAAAATGGTGTTTTCCCCACTAAGGGCAACTTTTGCATTGGCGGTGTGCGGAAGATCTCGCTGTCAAGAACTGAATGTCCAAAAGGAGACAGAGGAGTCCTAAAACTTTATTCGAATAAAGGGAGAGTCCACCGGGCATATCCCTGTGGGGTCTCTCAAATTGCTGGGGGACGCAGCCCCCGTTTTATCCTAATTTCCCGACCGAGGGACGCCCTCTCCTTTTCCCCCTTGGCCAAGGTACTCAGAAGTTACAGCCTTCCCGGCCGCCTACACCGAACTCTGGCCTCCCGCCATCTGTTCTCACCTGAGCTCACCAACTCCTTTGTCCCCCTTGTTGAAGAATGTGGGGGAATTGCCCTATTTCCCTTTGTAAAGGCCCCCATCTCCTTGCAGATGGCTCTTTTTGTCCCACTCGGCTCATGGCTCCACTCAGTCTCCCCTCCCTTTGTCCTGCTCTTCAGCCAAACTGTGGAGAAACCCCCTTATTGATGAATACAGAAACTTGAGCATTCCGCTCAATCCCTCCTCTTTTTCTTTTCTTTTTTTTTCCTCCCTCCTTTGGACAATATTTGTTTTTACAAACTAGTTTATTAACTAACAACCTGTGTTCAGTATGTCTAGTATCCATGAGTAGTCTTCATATTCTCCTGGACTCCCACAGACCCAGCAACCCAGAGTTTATTTTCCAGACCCACTCCCCGCCAGCGGTACAGATCTACGGAGAGTTAGCCGGGGCTTTCCAGACAATAAGGCCACCCCTTAGCCACTGGGTCTAACATTTTAGAAAAATAAGCTATTGGTATTCTCATGCCTCCATGTTTTTGCACTAAAATTCCCTTGCCATGGCTCTGTTCTCCTTCTCATGTCCATACCACAACATTGGGGCTGTTTTGGGTTAAACCCCCAGCCAAAATATGCCCCAAATATATGTAATAAATCCTTTTTGGGCCAAGAAATTGAGTAACTTCACAGCAGTTTCCTTCACCACCCTCTCTTGTTCACCTGATAGGGGCAAGTCATACTGCAATAACCTGGCTTCTGGGGGTGGGATAAATTCCTTCAGTATTTTCTGCAAGGCTTGTCCAAATAGGACCGGTGCCTTGGTGTATCCTTGCAGGAGGACTGTCCATGTCAATTGGTGTTTTATCATTTTCCTGGAACTGTCCACACTTCTGAGTTCACTTCAGCCTAGCTTTATCAGACGCTTTGCACAAAGTTACAGTAGTGCTAACTTCTTTATCATCCCCCACAATATCAATTGACATTCCCAATCCAGCCATCAACTCCAATCCCTCAGCAGATGGCCTCTCTCTTTTGTTACATAGATTCCTCTAGATGTTGCCCTTAACCGTATTGACACACATTCTTTCTCGATGAGACCCTTCTCAGTATCATGAGATACTGGCACAAAACCTGACAAAGACTAGGATCGTCGTCCGACCCTACAGGGGGCCACCTAAATCCCCCTGGTAACTTATATTCTGGCCAAACAAAACAACAATATTTTATCATTAGTTCCTTAATTATTTCTAGGGGAATGCATAAGTTATCCCAAACCCTCAAAAGTCTTCCCAAGGGACTATATAAGTCGAGGCGGTCATACCTTTTTCCCAACACCCTCTTTTGGCTTCCCTTTGCTGCCCTCCCTGGCTGTCCATATCGGGGTCGTCACCCCTTTTGTTCCCCAGTCCCACAGTACTCACCAGTGAGATTTCAATGGTCCTTTCCGTCGGACCTAGCCCTTTCCGTCGGGCTTAGCGCTACCGGGAGGTCCTTTCCATCAGACCTAGCCCTTTCCGTCGGGCTTAGCGCTACCCAGAGGTCCTTTCCGTCAGACCTAGCCCTTTCTGTCGGACCCCTTGAGGACCTCCTCCTGGTCCTACCTGCGGATCCCCCTGATCCGCTTCTCGTCTGTCTCCAGACAGTCTCGGGAACCCAATCAGTCGCCCGGTGCAGGCTGCCGTCGAAGGGAGTCGATCACCAAAAGCTTTGGTGAGGCGCGCCGTCGACTCCAATCGCCGTCTGCCATTCCCGGAAGGTGGAAGGATCCCGGACGAGCCCCCAATTGTGCGGAAAATCTCGCTGTCAAGAACTGAATGTCCAAAAGGAGACAGAGGAGTCCTAAAACTTTATTCGAATAAAGGGAGGGTCCACTGGGCATATCCCTGTGGGGTCTCTCAAATTGCTGGGGGACGCAGCCCCCCTTTTATCCTAATTTCCCGACCAAGGGACGCCCTCTCCTTTTCCCCCTTGGCCAAGGTACTCAGAAGTTACAGCCTTCCCGGCCGCCTACACCGAACTCCGGCCTCCCGCCATCTGTTCTCACCTGAGCTCACCAACTCCTTTGTCCCCCTTGCTGAAGAATGTGGGGGAATTGCCCTATTTCCCTCCTTTGTAAAGGCCTCCATCTCCTTGCAGATGGCTCTTTTTGTCCCACTGGGCTCATGGCTCCACTCAGTCTCCCCTCCCTTTGTCCTGCTCTTCAGCCAAACTGTGGAGAAACCCCCTTATTGATGAATACAGAAACTTGAGCATTCCGCTCAGCGGTGTGGAATAGCACTGTTTCTGGGTGTTTTCCGCATAGTGTTGGCCCATCCCATTTACAACCCATCTCCGCGGGTGCACAAGGCCGGAGCTCTCCATACCGGGAAGCTGCAGCCATCCCATGGCTATTCCAGGGAACTGCGAAGGACCCGGGACACCCAGCGCAGGGGCGGCGCCTTTAAGGGGTGGTTCTGGGAGAGCCCCGCCTCCCAGCAAAAAAGGGCAGGGTCGGGGCCCCCCTCAGCCAATCAGGCGCCGGAAAAGCAGGCGGCCCCAATGTGGAGGCGCGCTAAGCTGTGAGAGGCGCGCTGCGCTGTGTCCCTCCGCCCGCGGGCCGGGACTAGTGGCCGCGGAGAAAAGAGTCCGCGAGGGGAGGCGGCCGGCGGCGCTCGGCGGGGGCAGGCGGGAGCCGCGCGGGCTGGCGGCGCGGCGGGGAGCAGCGGGGAGCGGCGGGCAGGAGGCGGCGCGGCCGCGAGTGGAGCGGAGTGGAGCGGGGCACGGCGCGGCGGAGGGATCCGTGGGGAGGGCCACGGCTGCGGCGGAGGGGAGGGCACCGCACCAGAACTCGCGGTGTCGCCGCGTGTTGCCCTGCGCCATGGCGGTGCCGCCGTCCCGCCGGGCAGTGACGGCAGCGACCAGTTTACCCCGCTGCGCGGTGGCCCTCGCGCCCGGGCCCGTCGCCGTTGCGGATGGCGCCAGGGATGCGGCTGCAGCGGAGGAACCAGAGCCGAGAGCGCAGGAGCAGGGGGTGAGCGCGGCGGGAGGGCGCAGGCGGCTGCAGGAGGGCGGCCCGGAGCGCGGGAAGGGGCCGGCAGCAGCCCCAGGGCAACCCCTCGCCCCCCGCCTCCAGCTGTGGGACCCCTGGGACAGGGCCGCCCGCAAGGGAAACCTGTGACACGCTCCAGGGAAATGTGTAGAGTTACCCCCTGGGGTGCTTTTAAAACAAAGCAGTGTTTAGAAATCATCTTTACTTTGTACTTAATTATGTCAGTCATTTGCATAGCGAAAATGGTTAAAGTTCTTTTTTTTTTTTTTTTTTTAAAGGGGATTGACACGGATCCCGCGAACATGAGCGCGACTGTGGTTGACGTTAGGGCAATGCAGATAGATAGTGCGGTAAGTGATTTAAGTTGTTGTGTTAGAGGGATTTTTCCAGGGTTTCTGATAGAACCTTTTTCAGCTTTCTTTAATGTGTGAAATTATTCTGTTGAATTGATCTTTACGTCCAATTTGATGGTGTGGGTGGTCTTTCTGACCAGCTTGCAGCATTTAAAGAGATGGTGCTTTTTCCAATGCTTTACCCAAAAGTCTTTGAGAAACTCCAAATTCAGCCGCCAAGGTAACACAGCTTTACAAAATGCTAATTCCGCTGTTTTGGGGAGGATATTACACTGAGGCATCAATATATTTGTTTGTGCTTCAAACATTTGGGCATTTTTTTTTAGTAGTGAAAATATTTTATTTAAAATGTATAAAATCTTGAGCATGTGCAGGTTCAAAATGTAAGCAAAGGCCTTGGCATGATCAAAGACCTGGTGTATGGTGCTTGAAAAAGGGAGTATATTAGACAACTCGAATTGAAGAACAAACTAGTATTATAAAACTTGGAGCCCCAGAAGTTGGCTCTTGTTTGTCTCCCTTCTGCCGTGGTCCCTTGTGGTGCCTGGGGGCCGTTTTGGACGTGTCCTGCTGGACACTGCGCTCTCTCCAGAGCAGAGCAGGGGTCTGAGTTTGTTAATGCCGTGGTTAACTTTGCTTATTGGCATGTGACATCCCTTAGAAACACAAAACTTCCTCCTGCTCTGACTGTTCTCACAATTTGGCTGTTACTGCAGTTCTGGACATAAAGTGTGTTGGTTCAGAGGAGGGGGTTGATCATCTTAGGGATGGGGCTTCAAATGGGCGTTTTTGATAATTTTGTTCTATGTGAATCTCTCTTTATTACAGAGGCTGCTTATTCTACGGCCCCCCAGGGACTGGAAAGACCCTGGTTGCCTGGGCCCTTACCAACGAGTGCAGCCAAGGTGGCAGGAAAATATCCTTTTTCATGAGAAAAGGTGCTGACTGCCTCAGTAAGTGGACAGGGGAGTCGGAGCGCCAACTTCGTTTGCTCTTTGAGCAGGTAAGGTTGCAGTGTACTCTGGCAGAGCTGGGACTGTAATTTTTTGTGATGAAGATTTTTTGGAGGAAGACTTGCCCTTTTTTTACTTTTATTTATTTATTTATTCTGTCCATTTCTAAGACTGAAATGGGAACACTGGTGTTCTCTTTCCCAGTGCCTCTGTATTTTGGATTGGAGAGTTGAAATCTTGGAGATATGTTGGGGAAGATTTAAAAAAACAAATGAACAAAACCCCCAAAATCCTCAAACCACTATTTTTTTCCCCACCAAAACCACAGAGGAGGTTGCACAAGATAATGGCTCAGGTTCAGAGGGAAACAGATGCAGGCTGAGAACACGTCACTCCGTCAGCTCAGTTGTTAGAGATCTCTGTTGCTCTAAAAATCTGCTCCAGGGATGTTGCAACCACAGCGCATTTCACGTGTTTCCTCTTAGGGTAGCACTGTTTTACTTACGTCGTATTCCTGCATCCCTGTTCTATTCCAGGCCCATAAATTTAGTCCTTCCATCATTTTCTACACATAATGTGCTTTATCTTTGTGGAAAGAAGACCAAAACCTGTTTATATATGAAATATTATCCTGCAAACCTGTAGCTCAATTATAATAAATTTCATGTGACTTTAAGCAATAGTTTAAAGGCATTTACTAAGCTTGATATCAGCATAACGTTTAAGTGACCTTCTCTATTTTTGAGAGCCTTAAAATGAGCCCTCTCGCTCATCAGCATCTTAATGCGCAAAAGCTTGTCCTTTCTCAGGGATCACTAGAGAAAATAATGCATAATTTAACAAAATTTACTAACCCAGTGCAGCAAAATCGTTTTTTTTTTTTTTTTTTTTTTTTTTTTTTTTTCCTGCTAGCTGAGTTGTATCAACACTGCTGGCCCTTATGGATGGGTTGGATACCAGAGGAGAAGTCGTCGTCATTGGAGCCACCAACAGGCTGGATTGGATAGATCCTGCGCAACGCAGAGCCGGGCGCTTTGAGCGAGAATTCCTTTTTAAACTGCCAGAAAAAGAGGTAGGAACTTGTATTCAATCCTGGTGCTCATCCAGCAAATCTTTCTTGCTGACAAAGCCGTGTCACAACACGGTGTCGTGGAGCAGGTAAGCGGGAATGCAGCCCCGTGCAGCTCACACACAGGAGCAATATCCTGAGAGACCATCCTGGTGCGGAGGGTGGACACGGTACGAAAGAAGAGGGACAAGCCCTAGGGAACTCCATTGTCCCAAATAAAAATGAGAGGTTTAAAAGTAGCTTTTCACTAAAATCACTGTTTCTAAGCAATGAAAGAATAGGTATATAACAACCCAAAGTATTAAAAAAAGGAAAATTCCACGTGAAGCTGATTTTTTTTTTTTTCTGGCTTTTGCTAGTTAGCCAGAATATCTCGACTATTGTTAGGTTTTTGTTTGTTTGTTTTAATTAGCACTTTTGGGGAAAAGGATAAAGTGGAGTATGACTGGAAGCAAGTAAAAATGCACCAAGCAGTGTATTTAACGAAACAATGTATTTTCCATAAGCATTTGCCTCCTGTTTCCATTGAGTTTCTGGATCGGTGATACTAGCTTGAATCACAGTTGGTCTTTGTAGCAATTGCAGCAATTGGAACCAGTGCTAGGACTATTTTGCTTGAATGAACTGACAGAAGAGCAAACTAGTGAGTCTGTCGTCATGATACCTTGCTACATTTGAGATAAGTTTTCTTTGAGGAAAACCTTTTCTTTGCAGTTTTCTAATGTTTCTTTCCCCAAATCAATAGGTCTCCCACTTGTCAAAAATTAACTTTTATAGAAGCTTTACTTGCCTTTTGGCCTTAGGTCTGCAGAAAGAGTTTAATGGAACAAACAGAAATATTAAGCTTTGAAAAGAAGGGAGTGAATTCACTACACTTTAACAGATTAAAGCAAGTGATTATTTTAATGTGAGGGGTTCTGCCTCTGCCTTTTGACTCAAGACAAACTATAATGCACACACTTTGTTTCTAGGCTAGAAAGAGATTTTCAAGATTGACACACGAAACTGGACCCCTAAACCATGTGACACGTTCCTTGATGAGCTGGCTGAAAAATCTGCTGGTAAGTTCAAAAATGAAGCGAGTTCCTGCATGTGACTGAGTCTGCAGGAGTTTCAGCTCGTGGCGCATGGCAGGGGGGAACCAGGCTCTTGCACCTCGCTGCACAACTAGCCAGGGAGCCAGCTGCGTGTCCTCAAAGCCATCAGAGTGAGACACTTCCATCCACTTATTGCTTTACTTTCTGTCTCTCCAAACAGCAAGTGGCTTTTGGGGCAACTACCTCGGGAGAAAAGTTTTGCTTAGAAGGTTCGGGAGAAAAGTCTGGCTGGTTTGTAAGTGTGCAGGGTGGCTAACAAAACCTCTGTAGTGCAGCAACACTTTTCACATTTCCTATTAGACTGTTTTTTAACCTGTTTTTTAAAAAGATTTTTTCATGGCTATGGAAAGAATTGTACCAGTTTTCACAGAGGTCTGTGGCTTTGCCCGGACCAGCATTATCACCCATTTTTAAACCACTGTTTAATAAGACTTTTCAGAGAATTTTACGAGTCCTGCAGAGAGTATTTCCCCACGCAGAACTTGTCCTAAAGAAGGACCAGCAGCAAGGCAGGACCATAACATGTACAGCTGGTTAAAACTACTTGTTGTTTTAGCTATCATCATTTCACCTCGTATGAATTGAAGCATTTGTGGATCGCACTGTGTGATGTGTGAGATCACATGCATCAGATTTCCTGGCAACATCCTGCTAGCTTTTCTACCTGGAGAGTTGCTAGGTTCATTTTTATTGGTAGAGCAGGCAGAAAGCCACAACAAATGCAAGCAGAGATGCTAGGTGATCCATAATTACTTCCCCTCTCTGTTCTCCGCTTCTACCTTCTCCTCCCTGAGTGATCTTGGAGGATCTTTATACAGAAGATGTGTTGATCTACACACCCTGGCTTAGGAGTCTTGAGACAAAGGCCAGTTGGTGGCCATCACATTCACTTAATTCCCATACTTTTACTGTGGGACACAGATTCCAGACACACAGCCTGGTGGGTTGTGTGGGTGTCTAGCAAGTACAGGAGTTGTTGCTGATAATCACATTTCTTTGTTCTTGGGGCAAAAAAAGGGTCTTTTTGCCAATAAAGAAATATAACTTTTGCAAAACATAAGACTTAGGCGAGGTTTGTAGAGCCTTGTGCAATCTCATTAGACCTGTGGTAGGATCAAGTCTTCAAAAATAGCATTTAGTGTGAGCCCATCCAAGGGAGAAAGAGAGATAAGTGGGTTTTGGGGCTGCTTTGGAAGCTGTATTAGAGTGAGACATGCAGACTATCCAGGCAAGTTAACAAACCCTTCTTGTCTTCCAGATGATATGAACGCTACTTTACAAAGCGATTTCATCTGGAGTGATGAAGAGTCACTTTCAGCCTTTGAAGATGAGGAGACTTTTCCTGAAAAGACTTGTCGAAAGAAGAAAAACTTCCTTGACTTCAAGAGGTAAATGCCTGTCCCCTTTTAGGTTCAGAATCTTCAGCTTGCTGTGTCTTTGGAAAGAGATTATGCTGCTTGTGTCTTCTCTCAAGAGAAACTTGAAACAGAGCAAATTAACATTGATGTCTTTAATCATCACTATGTGTTTTAAACTTGCTATTTTCTAATTTTGTTCCAGAAATGCTTCCCACCAGCCAACGTGTCACAGACCAAGGCTCTTGCTCTCTGGAGAGCCAGACCGTGGGCAAAGCCCCCACTTGGCGCCTGCAGTCATACACGCCCTGGAAAAGTTTCCAGTTTATACCCTGGACCTGCCAGTTCTGCTTGCTAGTGCCTCATCATCAGAGGAAATAGGTGCACAGGTATCTTTTTTTTTTTTTTTTTTCTTTTTTTGATGTCATGAGATTGACTAGCCTTGAGGCTCCTCTCACGCTCCCAGTAAGGACATAATTAGCTCTGCTCCAGGTATCTCCTCCTAAGGGAGATGCCTAGAGCAGCTGCTTCCAAAGGGCAATTCCGGCAGCGGATTTCCTGCTGCCCAGAGCAGAGCCTGGCTCGGGTGGCTCAATCCAGTGTATTTACTGCAATGTTCTGAAGCTGAAGGAAGCAAATCCTGCTCTGCATGTCTGTTCCCTTCACTGTCCCACACACTCCCCAGCTTCCTGCTGCCTTTCTTCTCCCTTCCAGTGTGTCTCTTCAAAGCCCTTTGAAAGAGCCCTTCCTTTTTCAAGCAGCTAAGTGGTTAATTCCACTATCTGCTCATAATGTCACAAATATTCAGGGTTTGTAAGGAGTCATTATTTGAATTTATTAAAATAATGTGGGTAGATACTGTGTAAGTCTAGTAAAACCTCTGGACCCATCTATTTAATTTGTAAGTACCTGATTATATCACAGTTATTAAACAGCCAATGGACCTTTCGACAATTGTCTCTAAAATTGACTTGCACCAATATATAACTGCAGGAGATTTTCTGAAAGATCTTGATCTAATCTGTAGCAGTGCCTTAGAATACAAGCCAGATAGAGAAGCTGGAGGTGAGGATAGCTCTTTATCCCTCATTTAGACAACATTTAAAATGCATAGATTGAGAAGAGTTGTCTCTTTACAATGGCCTTGGGATTAGCTCCCTTGAAACATCCACAGAGAGCATTTCTTGCCACTTTAAAAACTCATGTAGTGTTAAATTATTTAGAGATGAAATTATGTGCAATCGGTGCTAATGAAGATGTAGTGCCTCTGCCTTCATTATTAACTTTTATGTTCTTCTGCCAAAATTATTCACTGAAATAGCTTGCAAAACCTCTTTGGGAAAAGAGCCCATCTTTTCCATATGATCCAAATCAAGGATTTCACTTAGCTAGTGGCAAACACTCAGTTCTGACTGTCAACTTTCAGATCGTCTCATTACACACAAAGCTTGTGCTCTGAGAGATGTTGCCCATGCCATAGTGAAGGAGGAAATGGATAAAGACTTGGAACAACTTTGTGAAGAAATGAAAGAGTCTCGTGAGAAAAGAGGTATGTATTCCAACCCTAGGGATTTGAAGACTTGCCTCAGTATTTGTAAGTAGAAACGTGAGACCAACTTTTTTGCTGTCTGTTCTTCATTGCAAG
Organism: Tinamus guttatus; assembly: GCF_059628265.1. NCBI lineage: Eukaryota > Metazoa > Chordata > Aves > Tinamiformes > Tinamidae > Tinamus > Tinamus guttatus. The sequence goes on along the minus strand of NW_028289518.1, from coordinate 158,003 downwards.
GCTGCAGCTCTTCACAGGATGTGCCATCTCACTACGAGGTAAGGTTTATATATGTTTTCTATTGGTTATATATTGTATTCTGTCATGGTTACACACTCTGCATGCCCTCTGGATATCATGCTTATTTCATATTCATTGCTTTAGTGCCTAGCTGTCATGTTATAAGACTTACTTATTTCCATCTGGAAGACATTTACCCATATTGCAAAACCATTACTATATTTGGCATAACACTTTTCAGTTTCAGCAGGAAAAAGAGATTGGACTTGAAGACAACAGTTCCACCCACCCAGCTCCTTCAAAGCAATTAACCTTGGAGACTGTGGATAGCTGGTCTTGCTATCCACAAGTGTATCCAAGGTGTAGGGGGACCATGAAAGCAGGGTGCTCTTCTCAGTCTGTTACTTCCTCTTTCTCCCCCTCCTACAAGCAGGCAAACATTTGCAGATGTCTTCAGGAGGCATCCACCACCCAGGCCGGGCAATCCCAGTGTTGATTTGGTTTAGATATGCTGGAAATGGAGTGTTCAGGTCCAAAGAAGCCATGAGCCCACTCGTCCCTGAGGCGCTTGTGTGTGAGAATATATAAAATTCTTGGTCCCTCTGCAGTTTACCTTGAAAAGAAGGAGCCTCTTTGCTTAGGCACTGGTATCTCCATCTCTTCCCTCACATCCCCCAGTCCTACCTGGGCTGATGCAGGCAGCATCTTCAAGGGCGGCTCCAAGAACAAGGCTGCCTCCCGCTCTGAACCTGCTGTTTGCAGGAGCTTCCCATGCCGTGCGCCACCCTCGAGGGGCTGTCAGAGCGGCCGCACTCCTGCCCCCTCCGCTCAACAGTCTGCTTTCTAGATGTGCCAGAGCAGCAGCGCTGATTTGTGGGCACGCGAGGGCAGCGCTGAGGGCTGAGTTATCATAGAATCATAGAATGTTTAGGGTTGGAAGGGACCTCTAGAGATCATCTAGTCCAACCGCCCTGCATACGCAGGGTCACCTAGAGCACGTGGCACAGGACTGCATCCAAGTGGGTTTTGAAGATCTCCAGAGAAGGAGACTCTACAACCTCTCTGGGCAGCCTGTTCTAGTGCTCTGTCACCCTCACTGTTAAGAAATTTTTCCTTAAGTTCCTATGGAATTTCTGGTGTTTCAGTTTCCTGCCATTTCCTCTAGTCCTATCAGTTGCCACCACTGAAAAGAGACCAGCACCGTCCTCTGCACTCCCTCCCTTGAGGTATTTATATACGCTGATTAGATCCCCTCTCAACCTTCTCTTCTCCAGGCTGAACAGGCCCAGCTCCCTCAGCCTCTCCTCATAGGACAGATGTTCCAGGCCCCTCATCATCCTTGTGGTCCTGCGCTGGACTCTCTCCAGCAGCTCCACATCCCTCTTATACTGTGGAGCCCAGAACTGGACACAATACTCCAGATGCGGCCTTACTAGGGCTGAGTAGAGGGGCAGGATCCCCTCCCTCGACCTGCTGGAGATGCTCTTCTTAATGCACCCCAGGATCCCATTGGCCTTCTTGGCCACGAGGGCACACTGCTGCCTCATGGTCAACTTGTCGTCCACCATGACACCCAGGTCTTTCTCCACAGAGCTGCTCTCCAGAAGGTCAGTCCCCAGCCTGTCCTGGTGTCTGGGGTTATTCCTCCCCAGGTGCAGGACCTTGCACTTGGCCTTGTTGAATTGCATGAGGTTTTTCACCGCCCAGTTGTCCAGTCTGTCCAGGTCCCTCTGGATGGCAGCGCAGCCCTCTGGGGTATCGGCTGCTCCTCCCAGTTTGGTGTCATCAGCAAACTTGCTGAGGGAGCACTCTGTGCCTTCATCCAGGTCATTGATGAATAAATTGAATAGGACTGGACCAAAGACTGACCCCTGGGGGACCCCGCTAGCTACAGGCATCCAACCAGACTCTGCACTGCTGATCACCACCCTCTGAGCTCTGCCATCCAGCCAGTTCCTAATCCACCTCACTGTGCACTCATCTATCCCACACTTCCGGAGCTTGCCCAGGAGGATGTTGTGAGGGACGGTGTCAAAAGCCTTGGTGAAGTCGAGATAGACGACATCCACCGTTCTCCCCTCGTCCATCCAGCCAGTCATTTCATCATAGAAGGCTATCAGGTTAGTCAGGCAAGATATCCCCTTGGTGAATCCATGCTGACTACTCTTGAGCACCTTCTTGTCCTCCATGTGCTTAGAGACAACGGCCAGCATGAGCCGTTCCATCACTTTTCCAGGGACGGAGGTGAGACTCACTGGCCTGTAGTTACCTGGGTCCTCCTTCTTGCCTTTTTTGAAGACTGGCGTGACATTGGCCTTCTTCCAGTCTTCCGGCACCTCCCCCGTTCTCCAGGATCTTTCAGAGATGATGGAGGGCGGCTTAGCTATGGCATCTGCCAGCTCCCGCAGCACTCTGGGGTGCATCCCATCAGGGCCCATGGATTTGTGGGTATCGAGGTTCCTTAGGTGCTCTCTGACCCAATCTTCCTCTACCCAGGGCAAGTCTTCCTCTCCACCAGCTTCTTCTCTTGTCCCTAGGGCCTGGGGCTCTAATGGGCTGGCCTTGGTAAACACCGAAGGAAAGAAGGCATTCAGAACTCTGCTTTTTCTGTGTTATTTGTAACCAGGGTGCCCATCCCGTCCGCCAGCGGACCCACGTTTTCCCTGATTTTCCTTTTGCTGTTAATGTATTTGAAGAATTTTTTTTTGTTATTTTTAATGTCCCTTGCCAGATTGCCTTGCAGCCGTGCTTTAGCTTTCCTTGTCACATCTCTGCATTCCCTGACTACGTTCCTGTATTTCTCCCAGGGGACCTGTCCTTTTTTCCACATTCTGTATACCGCTGCCTTCTGCTTGAGCATTGCCACAAGCTCCCGGCTCATCCACGCAGGTCGTCTGCCCCCTCTGCCTGCCAATTTGTTATGCCAATTTGTCTATGTACTTTCATCTAGTGCTCCTCCTTTTTGCAAGAGCCTCTCATTTGACAATCAAGTTCCCTGCCAGTAGGGTCTCCCTGGTTGTATATTCCTATTCTCAGCAGTGTATCCCTCTCTCTTAGTGGGTGAGATAGAGAATCCTGCAGGTTCTCCTTTTCTTTTCCTGGAATGAACCCTGCCTACTCTACCAGCAGAACTCCCTCTACCATCTTGCAGTTGCTTTTTTCCTCCTGTTCTTGTTCTTCTTGCTTGAACCTGCTGTGGGTGAAATGGAAAGTATCAGAGGATGTGCGTACTAAAAACTCATGGTTCTTTTTCATATGAACTACTGAAGGCCCCTATCTACAGGGCAGCTAATAACATCACACATTTCATTTAAAAAAAAAAAACCTATATGAAAGAAAAATAAATACCGCTAGAAGAACTGTTCATAGAGTAGCTAGAATGTAAGAAATACCTCTTTCTTAATGCAGCAACTCTGTTCACAATTAGAAGTTTCACCTGAAAAAGGAAGCTTTGTGCAGTACAACGCTGACCCCAGCATAAAAAGCAGGGTTGGGTAGATTTGCTATAATGCAGGACTCTTCCCATTTACACACAGGCAGTCTTGACCTAAGATCAGCTTAGGAAGCGGCTAGATAAAGAGATATTAGAGATAAAAATAATAGATAAAAATAATAGATAAAGATAATAGATAAAGATAGAGATAAAGAGATGCTAGAGATAAAGATGGCATGACGACTAAAACTTACATGCAAAGATTGCACAGTTGGACATTGAGCATTGCTAGGTGTTATGTCCCATGCCATGTGCAATAGCAGCATGATATATGTTTTTTATTGTGCTTTTATATAATTCCGTTTTCAACAAATGGCTGTCCCGTCACGAGTCCGAGATTGCAGCAGTTCCCCCGCGTCTGTCAGCAGGGAGGGGAGTTTGGGAGGGCCCAGGCCCACCACCCACGGCCTTTAACGAACTGGCCCAGAATTAAAGATTTAGAGTGGGAAAAGCCATACAGATCCAAAAAACATTTCTGTATATACCTGTTGAGAGCTGAGAGGACCTCTTCCGTCAATACGCACTCACAGGGTGAGTTTTAGGATTTAGTTTAGGGTTTAGTTTTAGCTCTTGCCCCGCGCTCTTCCTGCAGTGATGTGCTTCTCCTCGCTGTTTTTAACAGGGTTATGTGGTTTTGAGGTCAGACACCCAACTCTGGGAACAGCAGCAGAGGTAGGAAGAAACAAAGAGTGACTTTTAGGAAGGATCACCCCCATAGCATCACATGAGGGAAGACCACCGCTATTTGCCCATTTATACACATACACTTCTAAAACACCATAGCAACAGTTTCCTGCCGAGAGCAGCAGTACAAAAAAAGTTGAACCAAAAGTTTGAAGTGCAAAAGCTTTATCAGAAGATTGTTTCTGGGTCTGCCTTTCCCACCCTGTCCCTTCTTTTTCAGTGTAAGAAGTTTCCCTGTTACAACAGAATGAACCAACAGCGACTCCCTGGTGAAAGGTGCATTTAAGATGTCATGATTTCAACACCATCTTCAAGGGCTAAGAAACAGATTTTTGCTTCTATAATTTTTTCCCTCTCCTCTCCCTGGAGATGCAAGGAAACCTTCCTGGTGCCCAGTGGTGCAAGCACGTGCAGGCCCGTGGCTTTCACACAAAGCACTAATAGACAAGAATTGCCTTCACTTGACTTACAGGCATCCACTTTAGAAATCTGGACATTTTATTTTCCGCACTTAAGTGAAGCCTGGACAAAGCCTGCATCTGTAACCCATCCAAGAAAACAACTGAGATATAAAACACAGAGCTTACCTGGCACATGCTTTGCCCTGATTTACCCAGAAGATATGAGACAAGTAGCTCTAGTAATGGTTAAGAAGTGAATTTGTACACTCTGCAGGTGAGGCCTCGTGTCTCAGGGGTGGGAGAAGCTCCTTAGCTCGGCCTGGGAAGCAGAGCCAAAGCTTGCTTGCTCTTGTGGGCTATTTAGCATCCCAGCAATGTTGGGGCCTTAGCGCTTTTGCAAGAATACGAGGAGCTGAGGTGATGAGAACCGAGGAACTGAAGCAATGGGAACCAAGGCCACCCAGAGAAGATAACGCCTGTTAGCAACTTTTTAATGAATTAGGCCAGCCATAACCAGATAAGCATCCGGGAGGCCCAGCAACAGAGCATCGGGAAAGAATGCCAGTCAGCTGAAAGCTAACTATGCATGGACACTAGAGCCTAACCAATGGGAATGCTGTTGCTTAGCGAGTGTGTGCGCTTACGGGTAATAGAATTGTATAAAGCTACATAGTAGACAATAGTAAAGCGAATTGAACCTGCTTCACATTGAAGTGTCGTTCATTCCGTCTCGTGGAGTTGGCATCGGCATCTGGTGACCCCGACGTGATGTGATCGTGGGTAGAGTGGAGCCGAGAACGCGAGGGATCCTGCAGCCAGCGGAGAAGTAGCTGGGCGCCCGAAGAAAGGCGGATCGTGGCCGCGGCTGACGTAGTGAGTCAGGACTGACCTGGTGAGTCAGGGAGCAGGATGGGAATTGCTGCATCAGCAACTAGAATGGAAATTGCTGCATCAGCAACGGAGCGTGCTACTATAGAAAGTTTGTTAAAGCTCGCTCAAAAGACTGAGACTGAGATCTCTAAAGACGATTTAATTGACTTACTGCTTTTTTGTAAGCAGAAAAAACTCATAGAGGAAACTTATCAGGTATATAAGCTCGAGTCCTGGGAGTGAGTGGGAAAAGAACTGTGGGATGGTGTGCAAGTAGGTTCAAAGGAAGCTCGGCGACTTGCGAAAATATATCGTCCCGTGCGGCTAATGCTTGAACAATTGCACGGGGAGGCTCAAGTCGCTGCTGCTTTGCGGGAAGCACTCTGCGGAGGAAAAGGGGAGGAGAGTGGTTCAGGAGGCTTCGAGTGGACTGAAATTACTGAGCCGAGTCCATGCGAGGAAATGGACAATAAGGAAAAAGGGGCTTCATCTCGGCAGGCGTGCCCAGTAACTCTAGCTGAACGTGAAGTATGGGGGGGAGTGGATGAGTATCTTCCACCGTGGGAGGGGGAGGAACGACCGCCCTCGGAACGACCACCCCTCACAGCGCCCGAAATGGACGTGGATCCGATTAAAGCACCGATCCCGGATGGGTCGGATGACGATGACGCCATTGTCCAAGGAATGCGACGAGAACTTCGGGAGCAAGCAGAGAGAATGACGGAGTTATTGGGACAGATGCGGCGATTAGACGGCGGGTCCAGGGCAAGGGATGTGAAGGCAGCATATAAGGCTGCCCATAAGGCTATAGTAGAGGGGTTGGAGAATGTGGGTAAACGGGGCAATGGGAGGCGCGAAAAGGTACTTCTACCTTTAAGGCGAGTGAAGAGGCTTTGAGACGGAAAAAAGAGTGGGTACTGCAGAAGGTCAAGGAAGGGAGTATGACAATTGATGAAGCAAAAAATTATCTGCAGGCAAAGTTTGGCCTGGAGGGCTGGCTTTTGGGTGAAGAGGTTGAGGAGTTATGGAAGATTCAAAAGAAACGAGAAGCAGCTGGAGGAAGCGATCCAGCTGAGGAGGGGGTTGTTGTCGTGGCTCCGAGCCACTGCAGGTGGAAGTGATGGTGGGGGAAAGTGTAAGGATGTGTCGCCACCTATTGATCCAACTTTTAATGCGGGAGCGCGGTATAAGGGGTTGATAGAGAATGCTCGGTTACAGGGGGACTTTATATTAACTCCAATAGCAGCCCCCGTAGTAGTGGGAGCCCAGGGCCCCAAGTGGGAGCCTTTAGATTGGAAATTGGTGCAAGGTTTACAAAAAACAGTGATGCAATATGGATGTGATAATAAGCTAGTTCGAAACCAAATCTCTGCTTTGTTTAAATATTCTAATATGGTTCCTGCAGACAGCAGGGCTATAATGGAACTTCTGCTTTCCTCTACTACCTATATGCTCTGGCTAGCGAAGTGGCAAGAAAGGTTGGAAGAAAAGCAATTGGAAAATTTAAATTGTAGTATGGATGATCCATTAAGGATCGCCACTCTCGACCAACTGATGGGAAATGGGCGTTATCAGGCACCTGAGGCCCAAGCAGCGCTTCATCCTAGAATATTACAACAGTCGAAAAATGCAGCTTTAGCAACCTTTCTTGCCCTGCCACAGATAGGAACACCTCAATTACCATATACCAAAATAGTACAAAAGCCAGACAAGCCTTTTTTTGGCAAACAAATATCCCCAAACAATGGCTGTCTCTGTGAACTCTCCTCCGCAACTTGCGGAAGTGCAGGAGTCGATCTGGCTGTGGCAAAATCCACAATAATTAGAGATTCTGATGTGCACATATTAGAGTCTACGTGCACTGGTCCCCTGGGGAGGGGCCTATCTGCTTTGGTGATTGGCCGTTCCTCAGCTTCAAAAATGGGCATTTTTGTTCTACCAGGGTGTATTGATGCTGATTACTCTGGAAATATTGGTATAATGATAAAAATTTTCAACCCTCCTATTACTATTCCAGCACTGAGCAGGATAGCCCAGTTGATACCTTTGCGAGCCATAGTTCTTAATCCTGGACAGGCCCAGCACGGAAACAAAGGCTTTGGATCTTCTGGACCCCCCCAGGTCGCCTTTTGTGAAAAGATAACTACTCAGCGTCCGACAAGACTCGTGAGTATGGTGGGACCAGATGGTGTTCGTCTTACTGATGTTGCCATGATGATTGATACAGGTTCAGATATCACTATCGTTCCCAAGTTTGCGTGGCCACCACAGTGGGATCTGCAAGAAATTGATGCTCCTGTGACAGGTATCGGAGGGCAATCGCCTACGCAGGTTAGTCGATGTTTTGTAACAGTCATGGATGAAGAGGGAAACAGAGCCATGATAAAGCCTTATGTGATGTGCACATCGTTGTGGCTGCTGGGAAGGGGTGTTCTGGCCCAGTGGGGAGTCATCTTGCAGACACCTTTTCCCTAGCAGCCATTGGGGGCAGCTTCCGCCCTACCTTAAAGTTAACACGGACCACGAAAGACCCTGTGTGGGTGGACCAATGGCCGCTGCCAGAGGAAAAGCTGCGTTACCTAAAGGAATTAGTCAAAGAACAGTTAGACCAAGGTAACATTAAGCCGTCAACAAGTCCTTGGAACACCCCTATTTTCACCATTAGGAAAAAATCAGGAAAGTGGAGGTTGTTACATGATCTCCGAGCTGTTAACGCATGCATGGAAAACATGGGAGCCTTACAGCCAGGGTTGCCTTCACCTGTTATGCTCCCACAGGCATGGAATTTGCTAATAATTGATCTGAAAGATTGTTTCTTTACAATACCCCTCGACCCGGAGGACAGTGAAAAATTTGCCTTCACGGTTCCTACAATTAACAGGGAAGGCCCATCAAAGCGATACCAGTGGGTAGTTCTTCCCCAGGGAATGAAAAATTTGCCAACCATCTGTCAATGGTTTGTGAATTTGGCCCTGAAACCGTGGAGGGAAAATCACCCAGATTTGATTACGTACCATTATATGGATGACATCCTAGTAGCAAGTCCTGAAGTTTTACCAGCCAAGCAGGAAGAGGAATTAACTAACTGTTTAAAAGAATTTGGTTTGGTCGTTGCCCCTGAGAAAGTTCAAAGGCAAGCTTCTTGGAATTATTTGGGTATGGTTATCACAGAGGCTAGAATTAGACCCCAAAAGCTTAAATTGCAGACAAATATTGACACTGTTAACTGTGTGCAAAAATTAGTGGGAGACATTCAATGGATCAGGAATTCTTGTGGTATTACGAATGAGGAAATGGAGCCGTTGTTTCAACTGCTCAGAGGAGCTAAAGAGCCTGTGGAAAAGCGGAGCTTAACTCCAAAGGCTGCCATAGCCCTAGAACGGATTGAGGAAAAGATAGCCGAAACAGCTGCCTACAGATTCCAGGAAGGGTTACCAATATGTTTGGTGGTCTACAACCGAGAAAGGGAGGTGGCGGTAATCATCGTCCAGATAAATGAGAAGGGGATCTTGTTTGTACTCAAATGGGTTTTTCTCCCAAGTCATCTACGACGCACCTTAACTCAGAGGCATGAAGCAGTTGGGATGGGAATTTTGAAAGCCCGGCAACGTTTACAAACAATTGCCGGTAGAGAGCCTGACAGTATTATCCTGCCTCTAAAGGCTCTGGAGCTAGTCGTAGAATGGTGCTTGAAAAGTGTAGAATTTGCCTTAGCCATTCAGGGAATTAGAGTGGACAATCACTATCCTAAGCATCCTCTCTTCCACACCTCTTTGGAGCTGGAAGAACGAGAAAACCAGAGCTCAAGACCATTGCCAAATGCGATTACTGTGTTCACGGATGCTAGTAGCAAAACTGGAAAATATGGGTATGCTTTCCGGGAGTTAGATCTTTGGAAAACTCAAATACGGAAGGAGATCGCATCTGTGCAGGTCCTAGAACTAAAAGCTGTAGTTTGGGCATTTCTAACCTTTCATGATCGGCCCATGAATATAGTTATCGATTCCCTGTATGTGGTAGGCATTGTTCAACGAATTCATAGGGCAATTATAGGGCATGTAAACAACCATAGTCTCCAAGCCTTGTTTGTTCAGCTTTGGAACATCATACAACAAAGGAAGCATGCTTTTTGGGTATCACATATCCGTAGTCATACTGCACTCCCTGGCCCTTTAACAGAAGGTAATGCAGTCATAGGTAGTGCCGTGTCAGCAGCAGGTATTCCTTGTTCGGTGGAACAGCAGGCATCAACTTCTCACTCATTTTTCCATCAATCTGCTCGAGCGTTACAACGCGAATTTAAAATTTCCCGAGCAACAGCTCGTGCTATTATTGCTGCCTGTCCTGATTGTGCAAGATTGACCCCTTTACAGGAAATGGGTACCAACCCGAGAGGGTTACAACCAAGGCAGATATGGCAGTCAGATGTAACAGAATTTGCACCCTTTGGGCGACTAAAGTATTTACATGTTACTGTGGATACCTGTTCGAAGGCTCTATGGGCGACCCCTGCCACTTCCACAAATGCCAAGTCGGCCTGTAAACATTGGGCTCAGGCAATTGCTGTCTTAGGAAAGCCTGACATCATAAAGACAGATAACGCACCCGCGTATAAGAGTAACACCTGTAAAACCTTTTTCCAGCAATGGGGAATAATCCATCAGACGGGTATCCCTTATAATTCCGGTGGTCAGGCCATTATCGAGCGTCACCATCAAAATTTAAAACAATTATTGTTTGCTTTGAAAAAAGAGGGGGAGAAGAGTCCCTACGAATTAATCAGCAAAGCATGTTATGTTTTAAATTGGCTTAACCCTCGAAATGATGGTTCCCATCGCTTCAGTTCCTCGGTTCTCATCGCCCCAGCTCCTATTTTCACCTATTTTTCTAAAAACTCAGCTGATCTTTCAGGAAAAGAGGTGCAAGTAGAAGTTTTCTGGCCGCAGAAACAAATCTGGGAAGGTCCAGTCGAGTTAGTTATGTGGGGACGGGGTTATGCTTGTGTACTTGCAGGAGACGGAGTGACCTGGGTACCAGCCAAGTGGGTACGACCGTGGTTGCGGAAGAGACAGGAACAGTTAATGGACCAGGATGTCAGAATGGACCAGGTTCAGCTGGTTGGTAATCATCTTGATAATGGTGACAGGGATAGTGCAGGGAAAATGGCAGACAGAAGTCCAACAGAGGGAGAACATTTGGGTCACCATAGCTAATCAGACAGACAGGCCAAAATGCCTTCTGTCTTAGCTTGTAACGTCCAGGAGACCCTTTCCGCACTTGTTTGATAGGTGTCCTTGTTTGGTAACCTCAAGAATTCAATGGGTACGTAGCTAATTTTGCTGTGCTTAATGATACTCTATTAAATACTACTATGTGCCCTTACCGATCAAAGCAAACGGCAGAACAGTTAGACGGGTGCTGGCAGTGTGAAATCATCAGAAGTCTGAATGGCGCTCTGACTTTCCCGCCGGAGGAATTAGACTTGTTGGGAAGTCTGAATGCCACAAATACCACCCGAAACGATGGATGGGTTAGTTTTGAACCGCATAGCAAAGGTGCACTTGAAGAAAGTACATCGCAATGGCCGACGGTTAACTCTGGGCTGAAAATTAACGATGTTTATGTTCACACATATACCCAATGTAAATTAACGAGCTTCTCTGCGAAACGGCTACCACCAGGAGTGTTTTTAATATGTGGAGACCGGGCGTGGAACGGAGTACCGTCCGGTCCACAAGGAGGTCCATGTTATCTGGGGAAACTGAGCTTGTTTCACCCTAATATATCCCAAGTGATGACCTTTGTATCCAAAAGGAAGAAACGATCGATACATGAGTTAGATTGTACAAAAGTCGGGGATCCAAGGTTTTGGTCAAGGGTCAAAACTATCTTTGTGTCCCTGCTTGTCCCAGGGAGCACTGCCGCCCGAACAATGACTTCCTTAAAACAGCTAACATGCTGGACAAGGAATGAGTTAAATTTAACATCAGACATTTTAGACCAGCTATTGCAAGATGTAGCTAGTGTAAATCATGCAGTACTGCAGAATAGAGCCGCAGTAGATTTTCTGCTATTAGCACATGGGCATGGGTGTGAGGATTTTGAAGGTATGTGTTGTTTAAACTTATCCGATCATTCAGAGTCTATTCATAAAAAGATTGTGCTCTTGAGGGAAGGGCTGCACAAGTTAAAGGAAGAAAGTTGGGGATTGGAAGATTGGCTCAGATCGTTAGGCTTAGGACCATGGATTACATAAATGTTGTACCACTTATGCGTGATCGGAATGGTTATACTCGTGCTTGTGATTATGTTACCTTGCTTTTGCCAATGCCTGCAACGCTTGATGCATAATATTGCTAATTCTGTTTTTGAAAAAAGAGGGGGAAATGTTGGGGCCTTACCACTTTTGCAAGAATACGAGGAGCTGAGGCGATGAGAACCGAGGAACTGAAGCAATGGGAACCAAGGCCTCCCGGAGAAGATAACGCCTGTTAGCAACTTTTTAATGAATTAGGCCAGCCATAACCAGATAAGCATCCGGGAGGCCCAGCAACAGAGCATCGGGAAAGAATGCCAGTCAGCTGAAAGCTAACTATGCATGGACACTAGAGCCTAAACAATGGGAATGCTGTTGCTTAGTGTGTGTGTGCGAAAGCTACATAGTAGACAATAGTAAAGCGAATTGAACCTGCTTCACATTGAAGTGTCGTTCATTCCATCTCGCAGGGTCGGCCTTGGCGCAGCAATGTAGCCTGCAGAGCCCAACTAGAGGAGAAACAGGAGGACACAGAAAAAGCAAACGAGGAGGGAAGCAAAACTGGACGTGTTCAGTGTGTACTCTTTCGGGCTTCTCAGAAGCTACTTTCAGGCATCATTCTCGTAATTTCTCAGCTTCACCCCTACTGCACAGTATGTTGTCTTCCGTTTTTTTTTTTTTTTTTTTTTTTAAAAAAAAAAAAAAGGAAAACCATCCTATTCTCTAAGATCCATACAGAGCAGTCTTGTCAATTCATGGCAGCAGCCAGCTAGGTTGGAGATCAAGCCAGGGAAAGATGAGAGCTTCCTGTTTTCTTCCCTATGCATTTTTCTTGTTTGCCTCAGTTATATAACTGATAAACCAAGAAGGAGGTAAACTTTCCCATGATCTACTTAATATACCAGGAAGAAGAAAGATTTTTACTGCTGAAATTATTCTACAATTAAAACAGACAAACTCAAATGCAGTTTCACTTAAAATAGGTTTTTATTAAAACAATACAATTAAAACAATAAAAAATATATATTTGTTTTATAAATATGGATGTATAAAAAACATATCTTAAGACTTATTTTATATGTATTTTATATATTTATATCTATTAAAATATGTAATATTTATAATTATAATACAGCTATAAAATATATCTTAATTTGTTTTATATATATTTTATATACATATATGCCTTATACATCCATATCTGTATAGTATAAGTAAGTGAAGTGTTCTGAAGATCACATTATGAAGCACAGTAGAAGTTCCTAATGATTTTCTTCATTTCCTGATAATAAAGAAAAGCACAAATAAAATTTTAAGAACCTGATAGTTTCTTTCTTCACACAAAGTTAAAGCATCTGTAAATACATTCCCCTGTTGGTGATATTTAGCTATATCATGTGCTAAAAGCATCACAATGCTTCTCTATTCTCTGTAGCTTCAGAGACATCCCTATGTGTCCAAAAGAGTAGAGGATACAGAGCCTGGAGCAACAGTTGTTAAAACAGGTCGGAAGAGATCCTCCCTGAGCAACCACAGCTAAAAGCTGAGAAAGTTACTTGGTGGATGCTCCATAATTAATTTACCTTTGCTACTTGCCCAGTGCACTCAGAAGAAGAGAGAACTGTACTTACAGCTAAAGAAAAAGGGAGGAAACAAAGAAATCCAGGCACATTTAGTTTGAGCATTCCAACTTTAAGTTCCAGAAGCCCACAAGTGCTGGGATAACATCAATATTTTCCCTTCTCAAGCTAGTACGTGGCATTATACCAGGTGAGAAGGGAATGTCTGTCAGGCGTGACCTCCCTGAATCCAAAATATCCCCATTTGTGCACAGTGAGAACAGAGTGTCCGTTCTACCTCTCAATCAGATGTGAGGGAAGAGATGGAGATACCAGTGCCTAAGCAAAGAGGCTCCTTCTTTTCAAGGTAAACTGCAGAGGGACCAAGAATTTTATCTATCCTCACACACAAGCGCCTCAGGGACGAGTGGGCTCATGGCTTCTTTGGACCTGAACACTCCATTTCCAGCATATCTAAACCAAATCAACACTGGGATTGCCCGGCTTGGGTGGTGGATGCCTCCTGAAGACATCTGCAAATGTTTGCCTGCTTGTAGGAGGGGGAGAAAGAGGAAGTAACAGACTGAGAAGAGCACCCTCCTTTCATGGTCCCCCTACACCTTGGATACACTTGTGGATAGCAAGACCAGCTATCCACAGTCTCCAAGGTTAATTGCTTTGAAGGAGCTGGGTGGGTGGAACCGTTGTCTTCAAGTCCAATCTCTTTTTCCTGCTGAAACTGAAAAGAGTTATGCCAAATATAACAATGGTTTTGCAATATGGGTAAATGTCTTCCAAATGGAAATGGGTAAGTCTTATGACATCTAAGCACTAAAGCAATGAATATGAAATAAGCATGATATTCAGAGGGCATGCAGACTCTTTTAACCATGACAGAATACTATATATAACCATTAGAAAACATATATAAAATTTACCACAATGAGTTTAGTTTTGTCATAATCGTTCCGGTGCTTGTAAATGCAGTGGCAGAGGAGAGCGTATATTTTTTTCTAGGTAAAAGATGTTGAAGGTCCTTGTCCTCTTAGTGACAGAATCCAGCAGATGCTGAAAACAAAATGGAGACAACACGAGTTGAAAATAGCACGAGACCTTCTGCAAAAGCTCTTGAAGGCTTCAGGAGCTGAACAGTCCCATCACAGCACAACTGACTGCCAACACTGTCCAGGAGCTGTGCGTGGAGTGAGGCTGTCGGAGTGGACCCACACACAGCAACCAGGCAAGTGGAAATACTGCCCACAACTGCCCAGCAAACTCCGCCTCCCTCACAGCAGTGCGGGGAGAAAGTTCCCTACCTTGTTCTAAAGAAAACTGAAAACAGACATACCGCAAGCTTGCTGTAATCCACGACAACGGGGGGATCCGGCTCCTCAGGAATTCCCACCGGACCCTCATGACGTCCGGCCAGACTCTCATGACGCATGTAAGTCTCTGGGATGAAAACATTTTCTTAAGTCATGATTTCTCTTTTTCCGGAACATGGCTATCCATCAGCTATCCCACAAGTGGCATCCAATCTTTCTCTACGGTTCCCTGTTATTTGTTTACTGAGAAATACTTGCCTTCTACTTTCTCCTCCATAAAAAGTAGGAACCAAGATCAAAAAGCAGTGGGAGTGAAAAGCCCAGGGTTGAGAGGAGAAAAAAGCAAGTCAAAACTTTGCCATTACAGCAAGGCCTACTTAAGGAAGTTGAATGTTAAGAAAACCCATCTCCCATTTGAAGCAAGCATTAGGATGTGAGTCATCTCTGCCACATCGTGACTAAATCTACACAGGCCGAGTTACAGCTCCTTATCCCAAGCTGCTCGTTATCAGAAAGATGCACGTGCCATAAAAGAAAGCAAATGATTGTTGGTTTGCCAGGAGATAGAATTACAAAACTGATTTCACAATCAGAAGAGCAGCAGCTTAAGAAAAATGACTTTGGTGGCATAATCAGAGGGACAGAATCTTAATGGAAGCAACACAGTGCAGTGATTTGTAAAGAAATAATAGAATGAAATTAAAGGAGGCTAATGTAAACCCCTCAACAACAAAATGGAGCTAACTGGTCTGCTGGACCTTTCGCTTACCTTCTGAATCACCCTCTTGGAAACTTACTGTATTTTGGGAATCCAAAGTCTCATTTCAATTTCTTAGCCCTGAATTGGGAGAAAACTGGGCTCTTTTCTCTTCAGAGCCAGATTTAGTCGCAGAGGAAAAATCTCTTGTTTTCTGTCTCATGTTTATTTTCATAGACATTTGTCTGTCGCCGTGGAAGACTATTGTGGCTTTCTTCCACATGAGAACCTCCTATGAACTCACCTTCAGTCTGGTGCATGCTAGAAGCACCGTTTTCCAGGAACTCTTCTCCCTCACTGTCTACTTCCTCTTGGTCTTCTCCACTTCTATTCACTTTACTCCACTGCAAAATCTTTCTCCTCTTTGTTTCACCACTGGAAGTGCAATTGTTCCTTTTGCGTTTTCTTTTGGACGGAACTGCAATAAGATATTAGAAAAAAACAACCCAAAATATAAGCAAAGCAGCTCCTCCTTTAAAATTTGCTCTTCTTATCTTCCTTGTATGTCAAGTAAAACAATCAAAGAACTGAAAGTACTGACAAATCTCACTACACATGTAGGTCTAAAGAAAAGGTTGCAAGTTCATGCGGTCCATTTGCTGTTAGATTTTTAAATTTATTCAAGACTTTAAACTAGATTTGAAGCGCAGAAAATTCCTACTTTAGCCTTGCTTTGCAGTCCTATTGTCTGCCTATTGGGTAAAGTTGCTTACTGTCTCATTACATGAACTAATAGAGATAAATAGCAAAAAAGCCTTTGGAGAAAAGCTCTTCAAATCTCTTATAAAACCAGTAAAGATCAAAAGCAGAGTGAATGCTGGGAAGAGTTAAAAAGAGACCATTTCAAGAAAGTAACTGAAGGATAAAGAAAATTCTCAGTAAAGTTTTATGATTCAGATAACCTGTTTAAAACTGGTTTTGTCCTTATGCCTTCCACAAAGGAAAACAAAAAACCCCACCCTTCTTTCTATTTACAGAATATTGCACAAAACAGATGGGTGAAATCCTTGGCAAAGTTTCCACCGGCAGAAACCTTGTCACAAGAAGGATATCAATGGCATTAGCAATATCACCCAGAAAGCCTGTTGGTGGGGAGAAAAAAAGAAAAAAAAACTAAAAAGAAAAAGCAACTTGCCATTAGGCCGTGGTGTAGGGCAGGCTCCCAGCATCACTGGCATCTCTATTCTTTCGTTACACTTGTTATCTTGTTTATTACATCCAGAAACAGAGGGCTGCTGTGGCATCACCTCGTAGTGAGATGGCACATCCTGTGAAGAGCTGCAGCCTTGCAATGAAGAACAGACAGCAAAAAAGTTGGTCTCACATTTCTACTTACAAATACTGAGGCAAGTCTTCAAATCCCTAGGGTTGGAATACATACCTCTTTTCTCACGAGACTCTTTCATTTCTTCACAAAGTTGTTCCAAGTCTTTATCCATTTCCTCCTTCACTATGACATGGGCAGCATCTCTCAGAGCACAAGCTTTGTGTGTAATGAGACGATCTGAAAGTTGACAGTCAGAACTGAGTGTTTGCCACTAGCTAAGTGAAATCCTTGATTTGGATCATATGGAAAAGATGGACTCTTTTCCCAAAGAGGTTTTGCAAGCTATTTCAGGGAATAGTTTTGGCAGAAGAACATAAAAGTTAATAATGAAGGCAGAGGCACTACATCTTCATTAGCACCAATTGCACATAATTTCATCTCTAAATAATTTAACACTACATGAGTTTTTAAAGTGGCAAGAAATGCTCTCTGTGGATGTTTCAAGGGAGCTAATCCCAAGGCCATTGTAAAGAGACAACTCTTCTCAATCTATGAATTTTAAATGTTGTCTAAATGAGGGATAAAGAGCTATCCTCACCTCCAGCTTCACTATCTGGCTTGTATTCTAAGGCACTGCTACAGATTAGATCAAGATCTTTCAGAAAATCTCCTGCAGTTATATACTGGTGCAAGTCAATTTTAGAGAGAATTGTCGAAAGGTCCATTGGCTGTTTAATAACTGTGATATAATCAGGTACTTACAAATTAAATAGATGGGTTCAGAGGTTGTATTAGACTTACACAGTATCTACCCACATTATTTTAATAAATTCAAATAATGACTTCTTAAAAACCCTGAATATTTGTGACATTATGAGCAGATAGTGGAATTAACCAGTTAGCTGCTTGAAAAAGGAAAGGCTCTTTCAAAGGGCTTTGAAGAGACACACTGGAAGGGAGAAGAAAAGCAGCAGGAAGCTGGGGAGTATGTGTGGGACAGCGAAGGGAACAGACATGCAGAGCAGGATTTGCTTCCTTCAGCTTCAGAACATTGCAGTAAATACACTGGATTGAGCCACCCGAGCCAGGCTCTGCTCTGGGCAGCAGGAAATCCGCTGCCGGAATTGCCCTTTGGAAGCAGCTGCTCTAGGCATCTCCCTTAGGAGGAGATACCTGGAGCAGAGCTAATTATGTCCTTACTGGGAGCGTGAGAGGAGCCTCAAGGGTAGTTTAGGTGAGGACACCTCTATTTGTTTAGACTATTCACATGTCAAGAGCCTGGAAGGGAAAGACGAGGGATGCCCAGAGGAACAGGGCCCTTGCTGATACACAGCTGTATTAAAATTGCATCTGACTCTGAAGTATAAGTCTGTTAAGATGGGGGCACAGTCAGTAAATTAAATGAGTAAAAGAGGGACTTGGAAGCTTTGGGGGAAGATGAAACCACATGTCATTTATGGCTGATCCTGTACTGGGGAGCCAGAGACAAAATGGCACGTGGAATCTTGAATTTTTTTTCAAACATCTGCTCTTCTCCTGTTCCCAGAGGAACCACTGACAGCCAACAAACACGTGGCGAGAGCTTTAGGCTTTATTCCAACAGCCCCAAAGAAATCTGACTGTTTATTTCAGAGTTGTAGCATACCTACACATCAAAGTCTTTCCCCAGGCAAACTCTGGTGGTAGCTGGTCAGACTTTCTAGGAGGAAACCAGGGCTTCCAGTGACTACTCAAAAAAAGGACATTGAAGAGCCTCAGGGAGTCAGCAAAATAAAATACAAAACACTTTTTGCTCCTCAAAAAGAAATCCTTTTAGTGCAGTGCTAAAGATAAGCCTTTCGCTAGAGCACACCAACACCGGGCAGTTAAAAATACACCCAGACAGGACAGTATTACAGACCCAGAGCAGTTTACCTCATCTGCATCAACAGGGTTTGTGAAGGCCTTGAAACGTCCGTCAGTAGCAAGTCTGAGAGTAACATCCCTTAAGAAAACGCTAAGTGCACCAAGGGCCTCCTCCTCCTGCTCCTCTGCCCCTTGCGTTTCTCCCTGTGGTGGTTCCCGAGGTTCAGGCGGCGGCGCCACCGGCAGCACTTCCAGGGCCTGCCGAGCTTAAGGGAACCAGAAAAGTTTATTCCATCGGCAGCACTCAAATAGGAGCACACACAGAGTTACTGATAGGAAACCCACTACCAAAACAAATACTGTAAGGCTGTTAACATACAGTTAGCAAATTTTTATCTATAGAATAGGCTCACCTGCTTTCTTTCTAGATGCAGGAGGTTTAGCAGCTTGACTTAATTTTAAGTCCTCAAAAAAGTTGCTTCTCTCTTCTTTAGTAGGCAACGGGATATCAAAAACTTCTCCATAATCTTCAATAAACAACACCTGTATCTATGGCATGAGAAGGAAAGACATTTCAGGTACGAGATCACTACGCCGAAAAGAGGATTTTTTAAATTAAGCTTAATAATGATCTGAAAAATAATATTAAAATAAATATTATCTTCCTGGTGATCAAAGGCTAGATTTCTTTAGGTCAGGATGGCAAATAAAATACCTTCTTTGAGAAAAAGCTCTAGAATTTAAGCTCAGGGAATGGACGAGCACACGATGCACTGACAGAGTGATGACATCCCCCACCTTTGAGGTTTCCTGCTGAAGTGGAAGCGAGTCCCTTGACTCACAAAACAACCGAGACAAACGTTCTCAGCGCTGCTTTGTGTCTAAGCAAAATTAAATGATTCAGAAGGATGCCCTAGTAATAAAAGGATCCATTTGCTTGAGGGAGGACAGTATTACTTAAAGGATTCATAAAATGAAACTGAATAGAAGAATTGGGAAAAGTGTTGACAGAAATACCTCATCTTGGAGATCCATGTACGATACGTTTGCTGTTGCAAGCACCAAAACTGGAGCAAATGCTGGAATGTTCTCTAATAACGTTGTAAAAGTAGTTTTCAATGAAACGCAAGCTGTTTCCCACCATACATTGATCTGTGGAATATAAATTATACTTGGTGCTGTGCTCTGAGCTTCTCGGATAAACTAGTAAAATGAAAGCTTTGGTAAGAGCAATGAACCAGGGAGCACAGGCTGCTCATAAATAACTACGCATCAAACTGGCCTAATAAAATAGAAGTGCATAAAGGCAACATACCAATAAACAAACAAACGAACAAAAAAACCTCACCATGCAAAACTTATTAATAGTAGAGTAAAATTTCTGATTTGACTCAAAAATTGAGAGAGCTACACAGACAGAGATCCAGATTGCTGCCTGATTGCAAGACTGCTTACATGTAAGTTAACTTCTAAAGAGCCACACGACTCAATAGAACATCTGTGCTTACGTGTCCATCTCTCATCAATGGTCAAAATGTTATAATATAGTAGCAAAGTACAGTAAAAGCAGACCACCTCCATTAACAATTTCACTTACCTCACTTGAGCAGTTTACAGACAGTCAGTGAATCTCATGAGATTAAAGAAAGAAGGAAAAAAAAAAAAAAAGATACCTGTGCACATATTTCCTCTGGTGATGAGGCACTAGCAAGCAGAACTGGCAGGTCCAGGGTATAAACTGGAAATTTTTCCAGGGCGTGTATGACTGCAGGGGCCAAGTGGGAGCTTTGCCCACGGTCTGGCTCTCCAGAGAGCAAGAGCCTTGGTCTGTGACACGTTGGCTGGTGAGAAGCATTTCTGGAACAAAATTAGAAAATAGCAAGTTTAAAACACATAGTGATGAATAAAGACATCAATGTTAATTTGTTCTGTTTCAAGTTTCTCTTGAGAGAAGACACAAGCAGCATAATCTCTTTCCAAAGACACAGCAAGCTGAAGATTCTGAACCTAAAAGGGGACAGGCATTTACCTCTTGAAGTCAAGGAAGTTTTTCTTCTTTCGACAAGTCTTTTCAGGAAAAGTCTCCTCATCTTCAAAGGCTGAAAGTGACTCTTCATCACTCCAGATGAAATCGCTTTGTAAAGTAGCGTTCATATCATCTGGAAGACAAGAAGGGTTTGTTAACTTGCCTGGATAGTCTGCATGTCTCACTCTAATACAGCTTCCAAAGCAGCCCCAAAACCCACTTATCTCTCTTTCTCCCTTGGATGGGCTCACACTAAATGCTATTTTTGAAGACTTGATCCTACCACAGGTCTAAAGAGATTGCACAAGGCTCTACAAACCTCGCCTAAGTCTTATGTTTTGCAAAAGTTATATTTCTTTATTGGCAAAAAGTCCCTTTTTTGCCCCAAGAACAAAGAAATGTGATTATCAGCAACAACTCCTGTACTTGCTAGACACCCACACAACCCACGAGGCTGTGTGTCTGGAATCTGTGTCCCACAGTAAAAGTATGGGAATTAAGTGAATGTGATGGCCACCAACTGGCCTTTGTCTCAAGACTCCTAAGCCAGGGTGTGTAGATCAACACATCTTCTGTATAAAGATCCTCCAAGATCACTCAGGGAGGAGAAGGTAGAAGCAGAGAATAGAGAGGGGAAGTAATTATGGATCACCTAGCGTCTCTGCTTGCACTTGTGGCTTTCTGCCTGTTCTACCAATAAAAATGAACCTAGCAACTCTCCAGGTAGAAAAGCCAGCAGGATGTTGCCAGGAAATGTGATGCATGTGATCTCACACATCGCACAGTGTGATCCACAAATACTTCAATTCATATGAGGTGAAATGATGATAGCTAAAACAACAAGTAGTTTTAACCAGCTGTACATGTTATGGTCCTGCCTTGCTGCTGGTCCTTCTTTAGGACAAGTTCTGCGTGGGGAAATACTCTCTGCAGGACTCGTAAAGTTCTCTGAAAAGTCTTATTAAGCAGTGGTTTAAAAATGAGTGATAATGCTTGTCTGAGCAAAGCCGCAGACCTCTGTGAAGCTGGTACAATTCTTTCTATAGCCATGAAAAAATCTTTTGCTGTTATTTTAATTGAAGAGACATCTAGCTGCAGTTGCTCAGGGCTTCTGTATATCTGAGGGTAGCGGTGCCGCAAAGCCCGGAGGGCGGCTTCAGCACATGCGGACTTGATATCAGCACCACAGTATCCTAACAAAACAGAACATCAAATGGAGCATTATGTCAGGCTGTGGCAACACAGAAAGGTCAAGGTGCCAAAGTGCAACATGCAAAGACTTTGCATGCAGGTTAAAACAGTCTAATAGGAAATGTGAAAAGTGTTGCTGCACTCCAGAGGTTTTGTTAGCCACCCTGCACGCTTACAAATCAGCCAGACTTTTCTCCTGAACCTTCTAAGCAAAACTTTTCTCCTGAGGAAGCTGCTCCAAAAGCCACTCACTGTTTGGAGAGACAGAAAGTAAAGCAATAAGTGGATGGAAGTGTCTCACTCTGATGGCTTTGGGGACACGCAGCTGGCTCCCTGGCTAGTTGTGCAGCGAGGTGCAAGCGCCTGGTTCCCCCCTGCCGTGCGCCACGAGCTGAAACTCCTGCAGACTCAGTCACATGCAGGAACTCGCTTCATTTTTGAACTTACCAGCAGATTTTTCAGCCAGCTCATCAAGGAACGTGTCACATGGTTTAGGGGTCCAGTTTCGTGTGTGAATCTTGAAAATCTCTTTTCTAGCCTAGAAACAAAGTGCTTGCATTATAGCTTGTCTTGAGTCAAAAGGCAGAGGCAGAACCCCTAGTATTAATAGATTAAGGCAAGTGATACTCCCTTTTAAAGCACCACACACCAGGTCTTCTATCATGCCAAGGCCTTTGCTTACATTTTCAACCTGCATATACTCTAGATTTTATACATTTTAAATAAAACATTTTTACTACTTAGAAAAAAAAAACTCAACAATGCCCAAATGTTTGAAGCACAAAAAAATATATTGATGCCTCAGTATAACATCCTCCCCTAGACAGCTGAATTAGAGTTTCGTAAAGGTGTGTTACCTTGGGGGCT
Source organism: Tinamus guttatus (assembly GCF_059628265.1). Lineage (NCBI taxonomy): Eukaryota > Metazoa > Chordata > Aves > Tinamiformes > Tinamidae > Tinamus > Tinamus guttatus. The sequence goes on along the minus strand of NW_028289518.1, from coordinate 135,462 downwards.
GAATTTTGAATTTCTCAAAGACTTCCGGATAAAGCAGCGGAAAAATTACCATCTCTTTTAACATTGCAATGTGCTCAGAAAGACCACCCACACCAAATCGGACCTAAAGATCAAGTCAACAGAATAAGTTCACACCTTAAAGAAAGCTGCAGCCTACAGAAGGTTCCATCAGAAACCCTGGAAAAATCCCTCTAACACAACGAGTTAAAATCACTTACGGCCCTGTCCATTTGCATGGCACTGGCATCAGCCAGACTTGCTCTCATGCTTGTTCGAGCCTCGTGAACTCCCTTTAAGTCGTCTTTCCAAACGTTAATGGGAAGACACTTGACTGGAATTAAAAAGAAAGTCTCCTCCTAACTGAAGGGAAAGCTGGAAGACTTTTATTTTTAAGCGTTGGAAAGCAAATGTGTGTAACAAAAGACAGGCATTTCAGAAACATCTGCCTGAAAACATATTTGCTAAATACTTAATACAACAAATGATATTAAAAGATATTAAGTACCAAAAATGCTTTTTCTGTATTTTTAACTTCATGCTAGAGTGGGTTTCGTTCTAAATAAGCTAAAAAAGCAAGCCAAAAAAAAATCCCCACGGCAGCTAGCTATTATTATCATTATTATTATTATTATTTATTTCTTTTTCTAATTCTTTCTTTTTAATTTTTATTATTTTTGTTCTTCTTTCAGGGGTGTCCCGCAGCCCTCGGTGCGAGTGATGTTGAGGGTAAGAAAGCATGTGTGTGGGTGCAGGGGAAGAACCACACACCTGGGGGGAAATCCGGGCTCCTTTTATGTCCCCGTTCTTTCTACATTCCTGTGTCGCAGCTTAAGTGTCGTGTGTTCTTTCCCAGGCAGCTCAGGCCCAAAAATCATCCCCAGCGGCCACTGGGGATTATTATTATTATTTCTTATTATTATTTCCTCTTATTATTATTATTATTTCCTCTTATTATTATTATTATTTCTTATTGTTATTATTTCTTCTTCTTCTTTTTATTATTATTATTTTCCTTTTTCTATCCACCCCAAATCCCTCCCGGTCCCGCTCTTCCCGCCCGTGTTTCCAGGGCGACAGTAAAGGCCGTTGCGCAACCGGCTCCGCTGTGTCCATGGCGACCGCGGGGGACGGGCAACGGCCTCCCGGTTCCGCGCGGTTCCGCCCCGCCCCGGCATGGAGGGGAGGGGCGCACTGCGCATGAGCGCACGCCCCCCCACCCCGGGAGGACTCCCTCCCTCCCCCGCCCCGCCCCGCCCGCGGCTACCGAGAGGCCCTGTGTGCAGTGGGCAGGAGCCACAGTCCCCGCCCCCGCGCACGCGCAGTGCCCTTCCACCATGAGGCGCCGCCAGCGCAGCCGCGAGCCGAGAAGCGGCCGCGAAAGATGGCCAAAAAAGGCCGAAAAACAGCCAAAAGCACGAGGATAAGGAAAGCTGAGGAGGCCCCGTCAGGGGACGAGGGGATCCGCCGCGGCATTTTGGCGGAAAAGAACCATCCCGACCTAGTAAAGTTGTGGTGTGTAGGGGGGCGTGGACCGAGGGCCGGGCCGGTGGGAAAAGCAGTGGGACGGCTAACGTGGGGGCGAGGGAGTGCGTGTGTCTGCAGAGATGGAAGCCGCGGTGTCAGGGCAGGTTTTGATACGATCCCAAGAGCGAGATTAAAACACAAATGGGTCAAATGTGAAAGAAGCTTTTAAGTTTTATTCTCATACGCACAATAGGCCAGGGCGGAAAAGAAGGGAAAAGGAAGGAAAAGAGAAGCAAGCGGGAGAGATGCAGCAGGATTGTGGTTGCCACCACCCCAGTGCAGCTGAGTGTCGCTGGCTGCGCCTGGGTGCGGGCACAGGTGCCTGGGTGCAGGCGCTGTCCCGCAGCCCTCGGTGCAAGGGATGTGGAGGGCCAGAAAGCGTGCGAGTGGGTGCAGGGGATGAACCACACACCTGGGAGGGAAATAACACACAGCGGCGGAGGGGGAAATCCGTGCTGCTTTTATGTGTCCATTCTTGCAGAGTCTGCCCCTTTGTGCGTGCTCTGGTGCTCCTCTTCCTCCAGCTCCAGTGCCAGCGCCGCTCCGTAGACGCTGCAGAGCATCATTTGGGCCTCGTGGTGACGGAGATAGAACACCTGGAGCTGATGCCACAGTCCTCTCAGAAGCAGGATCCCAAGGTGAAAAAGTCGTAAATCGTATGGAGATAAGAGATCCCGGTCTTTTCGGAGACGGGATGCGGAGGCCAAGGAGTCGTAAATTGTATGGAGATATCCCAGTCCTTGCAGAGACGGGATGTCAAGGCGTCAAGTGTCTAGAGATAAGACACGTGGAGCTGATCGATGGGAGGCCTGGGTCAAGAAGTCCTAAAGGGCAGAGCAACAACGTGGAGCCCACCACGATGCAGGGCTCAAAGCAGAGCCCCGAGCGGAGCCCGGCCTGTGGGCAGGCAGGCGGCAGCCGTGCCAGGGCGCTGCCTGAGGAGCCCTCCTTGGCCGCCAGCAAGGCTGAGGCCGCACGTTGCTCTCTGCCACCGGGCTCATCCGTGCCAGGAGGAGCCCAGCACAGCAGCAGCCTTCCTCATGGCGGCCCCCTGGCCCCTGCCACTGCTGTCACCCCCCGGCAAGTACGGAACATTCCAGAGGGGCAGTTATCGCCACGGGAACACCGATGCTCCCCAGGGCTCCGTGGAGCAGTGGCCCCAGCGCTGGCCATGCAGCAGCAAGGCCAGGTGAGCAGCAGGTCTGCGCAGCACCAGGGCCACTCGTGGTGCCCACAGGGTGCGGGGCAGCTGCGGGGCTCCGGGGCAGCCTGCGCGACGCCTCCCAAGGGAGGCCCCAAAGCCCCGCGCCCCCCTCGGCGCTGGCACCGCTGCCCTTGCCCTGTTCTCTGCTCCGCTTGGCACTGGGCTCCCCGCGTCCCTGCCAGAGGGGCTGCCGGGGGAAGGAGGCTGCTGCGGGCAGGCCCGGCACTGCCTGCTCCGGGCCCCACCGCTCGGCACAGAGAGACCCCTGGCACAGAGAGCCCTGCTCTCGGGGCTGCGAATGCCAACGGCTCCTTGGCCCTTGCAGGCCACGGGCCCCTTCACCCTGGCTGCTGCCAGCAAGTGCTGGGCCCACAGACGCCGTCACGAACGTGGTATGGAAATGGTTCTTTTTTGATTTCTCAAGTAGTGTTTTTTGTTGCTTATGTTCTTGTTAATGTTCTTCTTATTGTTAAGGAGATGGTTCTTATTTGTATTCTTGTTGTTCTCTTTCATATTCTTTTCATGCTTTTGGTTTCAATCTATATTTTGAGCTCAGGAAAGGCCCCCTGTGAGGTCACAGGAGGCCCACTGCGAGGTCATCCATTGTGAGGTCACTAGAGGCCCATTGTGAGGTCGTCCATTATGAGGTCATCCATTGTGAGGTCCTGAGCGGCCCATCCTGGGGTCGTGCATCGTGAGGTTGTCCATTGTGATGTCATCCATTGTGAGGTCTTCCATTCCGAGGGCACGGGAGGCCCATTGTGAGTTCGTCCATTGTGAGGTCATCCATTGCGAGGTCATCCATTCTGAGGTCACAAGAGTCCCATTGTGACGTCATGCATTGTGAGGTCGTGAGAGGCCCATTGTGAGGTAGTCCATTGTGAGGTCACAAGAGGGCCATTCTGAGGTCATCCAATGTGAGGTCCTTAGAGGCCCATTCTGGGCTCGTCCATTGTGAGGTGGTCAATTATGATGTCATCCATTGTGAGGTCATGAAAGGCCCATGGTGAGGTCATCCATTGTGAGGTCTTCCATTGTGAGGTCACAAGAGTCCCATTGTGAGGTCATCCATTATGAGGTCTTCCATTGTGAGGTCACAAGAGTCCCATTCTGAGGTCGTCCATTGTGAGGTCATCCATTGTGATGTCGTCCATTGTGAGGTCATCCATTGTGATGTCATTAGAGCCCCATTGTGAGGTCATCCATTGTGAGATCTTCCATTGTGAGGTCACAAGAGTCCCATTGTGAGGTCATCCTTTGTGAGGTCGTCCATTGTGAGGTCATCCATTGTGATGTCATTAGAGGCCCATTGAGAGGTCGTCCATTGTGAGGTCTTCCATTGTGAGGTCACAAGAGTCCCATTGTGAGGTCTTCCATTGTGATGTCGTCCATTGTCAGGTCATCCATTGTGAGGTTATTAGAGGCCCATTGTGAGGTCGTCCATTGTGAGGTCGTCCATTGTGAGGTCATCCATTCTGAGGTCTTCCATTGTGAGGTCACAGGAGTCCCATTGTGAGGTCATCCATTGTGAGGTCATCCATTGTGAGGGCACGAGAGGCCCATTGTGAGTTCGTCCATTGTGAGGTCATCCATTGTGAGGTTGTCCATTGTGAGGTCACAAGAATCCCATTGTGAGGTCATGCATTGTGAGGTCATGAGAGGCCCATTGTGAGGTAGTCTATTGTGAGGTCGTCAATTGTGATGTCATCCATTATGAGGTCATGAAAGGCCCATGGTGAGGTCATCCATTGTGAGCTCATCCATTGTGAGGTCTTCCATTGTGAGGTCACAAGAGTCCCATTGTGAGGTCGTCCATTGTGAGGTCGTCCATTGTGAGATCATCCATTGTGAGGTCATTAGAGGCCTAATATTACAGGCAGCAATCTGGATCTCTGTCTGTGTAGCTCTATCATTTTATGAGTCCAATCAGAAATTTTACTCTTCTATTAATATGTTTTGCATGATGAGGCTTTTGGGGTTTTTTGGATTTTGCCTTTATGCAGTTCTTTTTTATTAGGCCAGTTCGATGTGTAGTTATTTATGAGCAGCCTGTGCTGCTGGTTCATTGCTCTTACCACAGCTTTCATTTTACTAGTTTATCCGAGAAGCTCAGAGGACAGCACCGAGTATAATTTATATTCCACGGATCAATATGTGATGGGAAACGGCTGGCATTACCTCGAAAACTACCGTTACAACGTTATTAGAGAACATTCCAGCATTTGCTCCGGATTTGTTGCTTGCAACAGCAAACGTATCGTACATGGATCTCCAAGATGAGGTATTTCTATCAACACTTTTCCCAATTCTTTTATTCAGTTTCATTTTACGAATCCTTTAAGTATACAAATACTGTCCTCCCTCAAGCAAATGGATCCTTTTATTACTAGGGCACCCTTCTGAATCATGTAGATTTGCTTAGACACAAAGCAGCGCTGAGAACGTTTGTCTCGGTTGTTTTGTGAGTCAAGGGACTCGCTTCCACTTCAGCAGGAAACCTCAAAGGTGGGGGATGTCATCACTCTGTCAGTGCATCGTGTGCTCGTCCATTCCCTGAGCTTAAATTCTAGAGCTTTTTCTCAAAGAAGGTATTTTATTTGCCATCCTGACCTAAAGAAATCTAGCCTTTGATCACCAGGAAGATAAGATTATTATTATTATTTTTCAGATCATTATTAAGCTTAATTTAAAAAATCCTCTTTTTGACGTAGTGATCTTCTACCTGAAATGTCTTTCCTTCTCGTGCCATAGATACAGGTGTTGTTTATTGAAGATTATGGAGAAGTTTTCGATATCCCGTTGCCTGCTAAGGAAGAGAGAAGCAACTTTTTTGAGGACTTAATTTTAAGTCAAGCTGCTAAACCTCCTGCATCTAGAAAGAAAGCAGGTGAGCCTATTCTGTAGATAAAAATTTGCTAACTGTATGTTAACAGCCTTACAGTATTTGTTTTGGTAGTGGGTTTCCTATCAGTAACTCTGTGTGTGCTCCTATTTGAGTGCTGCGGATGGAATAAACTTTTCTGGTTCCCTTAAGCTCGGCAGGCCCTGGAAGTGCTGCCGGTGGCGCCGCCGCCTGAACCTCGGGAACCACCACAGGGAGAAACGCAAGGGGCAGAGGAGCAGGAGGAGGAGGCCCTTGGTGCACTTAGCGTTTTCTTAAGGGATGTTACTCTCAGACTTGCTACTGACGGACGTTTCAAGACCTTCACAAGCCCTGTTGATGCAGATGAAGTAAACTGCTCTGGGTCTGTAATACTGTACTGTCTGGGTGTATTTTTAACTGCCCGGTGTTGGTGTGCTCTAGCGAAAGGCTTATCTTTAGCACTGCACTAGAAGAATTTCTTTTTGAGGAGCAAAAAGTGCTTTGTATTTTATTTTGCTGACTCCCTGAGGCTCTTCAATGTCCTTTTTTTTGAGTAGTCACTGGAAGCCCTGGTTTCCTCCTAGAAAGTCAGAGCAGCTACCACCAGAGTTTGCCTGGGGAAAGACTTTGATATGTAGGTATGCTACAACTCTGAAATAAACAGTCAGCTTTCTTTGGGGCTGTTGGAATAAAGCCTAAAGCTCTCGCCACGTGTTTGTTGGCTGTCAGTGGTTCCTCTGGGAACAGGAGAAGAGCAGATGTTTGAAAAAAAATTCAAGATTCCGCCTGCCATTTTGTCTCTGGCTCCCCAGTACAGGATCAGCCATAAATGACATGTGGTTTCATCTTCCCCCAAAGCTTCCAAGTCCCTCTTTTACTCATTTAATTTACTGACTGTGCCCCCATCTTAACAGACTTATACTTCAGAGTCAGATGCAATTTTAATACAGCTGTGTATCAGCAAGGGCCCTGTTCCTCTGGGCATCCCTCGTCTTTCCCTTCCAGGCTCTTGACATGTGAATAGTCTAAACAAATAGAGGTGTCCTCACCTAAACTACCCTTGAGGCTCCTCTCACGCTCCCAGTAAAGACATAATTAGCTCTGCTCCAGGTATCTCCTCCTAAGGGAGATGCCTAGAGCAGCTGCTTCCAAAGGGCAATTCCGGCAGCGGATTTCCTGCTGCCCAGAGCAGAGCCTGGCTCGGGTGGCTCAATCCAGTGTATTTACTGTGATGTTCTGAAGCTGAAGGAAGCAAATCCTGCTCTGCATGTCTGTTCCCTTCGCTGTCCCACACACACTCCCCAGCTTCCTGCTGCCTTTCTTCTCCCTTCCAGTGTGTCTCTTCAAAGCCCTTTGAAAGAGCCTTTCCTTTTTCAAGCAGCTAAGTGGTTAGTTCCACTCTCTGCTCATAATGTCACAAATATTCAGGGTTTTTAAGAAGGCATTTATTTGAATTTATTAAAATAATGTGGGTAGATACTGTGTAAGTCTAATAAAACCTCTGGACCCACCTATTTAATTTGTAAGTACCTGATTATATCACAGTTATTAAACAGCCAATGGACCTTTCGACAATTCTCTCTAAAATTGACTTGCACCAATATATAACTGCAGGAGATTTTCTGAAAGATCTTGATCTAATCTGTAGCAGTGCCTTAGAATACAAGCCAGATAGTGAAGCTGGAGGTGAGGATAGCTCTTTATACCTCATTTAGACAACCTTTAAAATGCATAGATTGAGAAGAGTTGTCTCTTTACAATGGCCTTGGGATTAGCTCCCTTGAAACATCCACAGAGAGCATTTCTTGCCACTTTAAAAACTCATGTAGTGTTAAATTATTTAGAGATGAAATTATGTGCAATCGGTGCTAATGAAGATGTAGTGCGTCTGCCTTCATTATTAACTTTTATGTTCTTCTGCCAAAACTATTCACTGAAATAGCTTGCAAAACCTCTTTGGGAAAAGAGTTCATCTTTTCCATATGATCCAAATCAAGGATTTCACTTAGCTAGTGGCAAACACTCAGTTCTGACTATCAACTTTCAGATCGTCTCCTTAGAGACAAAGCTTGTGCTCTGAGAGATGCTGCCCATGCCATAGTGAAGGAGGAAATGGATAAAGACTTGGAACAACTTTGTGAAGAAATTGAAGAGTCTCGTGAGAAAAGAGGTATGTATTCCAACCCTCGGGATTTGAAGACTTGCCTCAGTATTTGTAAGTAGAAACGTGAGACCAACTTTTTTGCTGTCTGTTCTTCATTGCAAGGCTGCAGCTCTTCACAGGATGTGCCATCTCACTACGAGGTGATGCCACAGCAGCCCTCTGTTTCTAGATGTAATAAACAAGATAACAAGTGTAACGAAAGAATAGAGATGCCAGTGATGCCTGGAGCCTGCCCTACACCACTGCCTAATGGCAAGTTGCTTTTTCTTTTTAGATTTTTTTTTCTTTTTTTCTCCCCCACCAACAGGCTTTCTGGGTGATGTTGCTAATGCCATTGATATCCTTCTTGTGACAAGGTTTCTGCCGGTGGATACTTTGCCAAGGATTTCACACGTCTGTTTTGTGCAATATTCTGTAAATAGAAAGAAGGGTGGGGTTTTTTGTTTTCCTTTGTGGAAGGCATAAGGACAAAACCAGTTTTAAACAGGTTATCTGAATCATAAAACTTTACTGAGAATTTTCTTTATCCTTCAGTTACTTTCTTGAAATGGTCTCTTTTTAACTCTTCCCAGCATTCACTCTGCTTTTGATCTTTACTGGTTTTATAAGAGATTTGAAGAAGAGCTTTTCTCCAAAGGCTTTTTTGCTATTCGTCTCTATTAGTTCATGTAATGAGACAGTAAGCAACTTTACCCAATAGGCAGACAATAGGACTGCAAAGCAAGGCTAAAGTAGGAATTTTCTGGGCTTAAAAGCTTCAAATCTAGTTTAAAGTCTTGAATAAATTTAAAAATCTAACAACAAATGGACCGCTAACTTGCGGTCCTTCGGTGACAGAGCACTGGAACAGGCTACCCAGAGAGGTTGTGGAGTCTCCTTCTCTGGAGATCTTCAAAACCCGCTTGGATGCAGTCCTGTGCCACGTGCTCTAGGTGTCCCTGCGTATGCAGGGGGGTTGGACTAGATGATCTCTAGAGGTCCCTTCCAACCCTAAGCATTCTATCATTCTATGATTCTATGATTCTATGACATGTGTAGTGAGATTTGACAGTACTTTCAGTTCTTTGATTGTTTTACTTGACATACGAGGAAGATAAGAGCAAATTTTAAAGGAGGAGCTGCTTTGCTTATATTTTGGGTTGTTTTTTTCTAATATCTTATTGCAGTTCCATCCAAAAGAAAACGCAAAAGGAACAATTGCACTTCCAGTGGTGAAACAAAGAGGAGAAAGATTTTGCAGTGGAGTAAAGTGAATAGAAGTGGAGAAGACCAAGAGGAAGTAGACAGTGAGGGAGAAGAGTTCCTGGAAAACGGTGCTTCTAGCATGCACCAGACTGAAGCTGAGTTCATAGGAGGTTCTCGTGTGCAAGAAAGCCACAATAGTCTTCCATGACGACAGACAAATGTATATGAAAACAGTATTTCCACTTCCCTGGTTGCTGTGTGTGGGTCCACTCCAACAGCCTCACTCCACGCACAGCTCCTGGACAGTGTTGGCAGTCAGTTGTGCTGTGATGGGACTGTTTAGCTCCTGAAGCCTTCAAGAGCTTTAGCAGAAGGTCTCGTGCTATTTTCAACTCGTGTTGTCTCCATTTTGTTTTCAGCATCTGCTGGATTCTGTCACTAAGAGGACAAGGACCTTCAACATCTTTTACCTAGAAAAAAATATACGCTCTCCTCAACCAGTGCATTTACAAGCACCGGAACGATTATGACAAAACTAAACTCAATATGGTAAATTTTATATATGTTTTCTAATGGTTATATATAGTATTCTGTCATGGTTACAGAGTCTGCATGCCCTCTGGATATCATGCTTATTTCATATTCATTGCTTTAGTGCTTAGCTGTCATGTTATAAGACTTAGTATTTCCGTCTGGAAGACATTTACCCATATTGCAAAACCATTGTTATATTTGGCATAACTCTTTTCAGTTTCAGCAGGAAAAAGAGATTGGACTTGAAGACAACGGTTCCACCCACCCAGCTCCTTCAAAGCAATTAACCTTGGAGACTGTGGATAGCTGGTCTTGCTATCCACAAGTGTATCCAAGGTGTAGGGGGACCATGAAAGGAGGGTGCTCTTCTCAGTCTGTTACTTCCTCTTTCTCCCCCTCCTACAAGCAGGCAAACATTTGCAGATGTCTTCAGGAGGCATCCACCACCCAAGCCGGGCAATCCCAGTGTTGATTTGGTTTAGATATGCTGGAAATGGAGTGTTCAGGTCCAAAGAAGCCATGAGCCCACTCGTCCCTGAGGCGCTTGTGTGTGAGGATAGATAAAATTCTTGGTCCCTCTGCAGTTTACCTTGAAAAGAAGGAGCCTCTTTGCTTAGGCACTGGTATCTCCATCTCTTCCCTCACATCTGATTGAGAGGTAGAACGGACACTCTGTTCTCACTGTGCACAAATGGGGATATTTTGGATTCAGGGAGGTCACGCCTGACAGACGTTCCCTTCTCACCTGGTATAATGCCACGTACTAGCTTGAGAAGGGAAAATATTGATGTTATCCCAGCACTTGTGGGCTTCTGGAACCTAACATTGGAATGCTCAAACTAAATGTGCCTGGATTTCTTTGTTTCCTCCCTTTTTCTTTAGCTCTAAGTACAGTTCTCTCTTCTTCTGAGTGCACTGGGCAAGTAGCAAAGGTAAATTAATTATGGAGCATCCAGCAAGTAACTTTCTCAACTTTTAGCTGTGGTTGCTCAGGGAGGATCTCTTCCGACCTGTTTTAACCACTGTTGCTCCAGGCTCTGTGTCGTCTACTCTTTTGGACACATAGGGATGTCTCTGAAGCTACAGAGAATAGAGAAGCATTGTGATGCTTTTAGCACATGATATAGCTAAATATCACCAACAGGGGAATGTATTTACAGATGCTTTAACTTTGTGTGAAGAAAGAAACTATCAGGTTCTTAAAATTTTATTTGTGCTTATTGATAATTTGTCTTTTCTTTATTATCAGGAAATGAAGAAAATCATTAGGAACTTCTACTGTGCTTCATAATGTGATCTTCAGAACACTTCACTTCTACTTTATTTAAAATAAAATTTTAATTGCATTCTCTTATTAGCTGTGTATAGTTCAGTAAAGAGTACTTCTAAATATATTACATACATGCAGATATGGATGTATAAGGCATATATGTATATAAAATATATATAAAACAAATTAAGATATATTTTATAGCTGTATTATAATTATAAATATTACATATTTTAATAGATATAAATATATAAAATACATATAAAATAAGTCTTAAGATATGTTTTTATACATCCATATTTATAAAACAAATATATATTTTTTATTGTTTTAATTGTATTGTTTTAAAATAGGTTTTTATTAAGTGAAACAGCATTCGAGTTTGTCTGTTTTAATTGTAGAATAATTTCAGCAGTAACAATCTTTCTTCTTCCTGGTATATTAAGTAGATCATGGGAAAGTTTACCTCCTTCTTGGTTTATCAGTTATATAACTGAGGCAAACAAGAAAAATGCATAGGGAAGAAAACAGGAAGCTCTCATCTTGCCCTGGCTTGATCTCCAACTTAGCTGGCTGCTGCCATCAATTAACAAGACTGGTCTGTATGGATCTTAGAGAATAGGATGGTTTTCCTTTTTTTTAAAAAAAAAAAAAAAAAAAAAAAAAAAACAGAAGTCAACAAACTGTGCAGTAGGGGTGAAGCGGAGAAATTACGAGAATGATGCCTGAAAGTAGCTTCTGAGAAGCCCGAGAGAGTACACATTGAACACGTCCAGTTTTGCTTCCCTCCTCGGTTGCTTTTTCTGTTTCTCCTCTAGTTGGGCTCTGCAGGCTACATTGCTGGGATGCTACATGGCCCACAAGAGCAAGCAAGCGTTGGCTCTGCTTCCCAGGCCGAGCTAAGGAGCTTCTCCCACCCCTGAGACACGAGGCCTCACCTGCAGAGTGTACAAATTCACTTCTTAACCATTACTAGAGCTACTTGTCTCATATATTCTGGGTAAACCAGGGCAAAGCATGTGCCAGGTAAGCTCTGTGTTTTATATCTGAGTTGTTTTCTTGGATGGGTTACAGATGCAGGCTTTGTCCAGGCTTCACTTAAGCGTGGAAAATAAAATGTCCAGATTTCTAAAGTGGATGCCTGTAAGTTAAGTGAAGGCAATTCTTGTCTGTTGGTGCTTTGTGTGAAAGCCACGGGCCTGCACGTGCTTGCTCCACTGGGCACCAGGAAGGTTTCCTTGCATCTCCAGGGAGAGGAGAGGGAAAAAATTATAGAAGCAAAAATCTGTTTCTTAGCCCTTGAAGATGGTGTTGAAATCCTGACATCTTAAATGCACCTTTCACCAGGGAGTCGCTGTTGGTTCATTCTGTGGTAACAGGGAAACTTCTTACACTGAAAAAGAAGGGACAGGGTGGGAAAGGCAGACCCAGAAACAATCTTCTGGTAAAGCTTTTGCACTTCAAACTTTTGGTTCAACTTTTTTTGTACTGCTGCTCTCGGCAGGAAACTGTTGCTATGGTGTTTTAGAAGTGTATGTGTATAAATGGGCAAATAGCGGTGGTCTTCCCTCATGTGATGCTATGGGGGTGATCCTTCCTAAAAGTCACTCTTTGTTTCTTCCTACCTCTGCTGCTGTTCCCAGAGTTGGGTGTCTGACCTCAAAACCGCATAACCCTGTTAAAAACAGCGAGGAGAAGCACATCACTGCAGGAAGAGCGCGGGGCAAGAGCTAAAACTAAACCCTAAACTAAATCCTAAAACTCACCCTGTGAGTGCGTATTGACGGAAGAGGTCCTCTCAGCTTTCAACAGGTATATACAGAAATGTTTTTTGGATCTGTATGGCTTTTCCCACTCTAAATCTTTAATTCTGGGCCAGTTCGTTAAAGGCCGTGGGTGGTGGGCCTGGGCCCTCCCAAACTCCCCTCCCTGCTGACAGACGCGGGGGAACTGCTGCAATCTCGGACTCGTGACGGGACAGCCATTTTTTGAAAACGGAATTATATAAAAGCACAATAAAGAACATATATCATGCTGCTATTGCACATGGCATGGGACATAACACCTAGCAATGCTCAGTGTCCAACTGTGCAATCTTTGCATGTAAGTTTTAGTCGTCGTGCCATCTTTATCTCTAGCATCTCTTTATCTCTATCTTTATCTATTATCTTTATCTCTATCTTTTATTATTATCTCTAATATCTCTTTATCTAGCCACTTCCTAAGCTGATCTTAGGTCAAGACTGCCTGTGTGTAAATGGGAAGAGTCCTGCATTATAGCAAATCTACCCAACCTTGCTTTTTATGCTGGGGTCAGCGTTGTACTGCACAAAGCTTCCTTTTCCAGGTGAAACTTCTAATTGTGAACAGAGTTGCTGCATTAAGAAAGAGGTATTTCTTACATTCTAGCTACTCTATGAACAGTTCTTCTAGCAGTATTTATTTTTCTTTCATATAGGGTTTTTTTTTTAAAAAATGAAATGCTTGATGTTATTAGCTGCCCTGTAGATAGGGGCCTTCAGTAGTAGGCCCCTGCAGTGGGCATGGGAGGCAGGGGCTCCCCTTAGAGTGGGCCAAAGAATTGGATGTGTGAATATTGGAGAATTTTTGGGCAAAAGTCGTCTCTCTCTTCCTGTTAAGGTAAGGCGTAAAAGGGGTGCGTGCTTTGGGAAGAGTTCCTGTGAGTGTTTTTGGCGGGCGGGGGGGGCTTAATTTGGCTGCCTAGCCGAGGCGTCCGGCCTCGGGGAATTCTGTGTGCGTGGACGAGCTCAGCTCAGCACTTAGTGCCCAGCTTGGCCTGCAGCGGTGCCGGCAGGCTGGAGTTAACGCTCCGCTTCCCGCTGGGAGAGGCTGGTTTCAGAGCTGGTGCGTGAGCAGGGTGGGCAGAGCAGGGGGTCCGAGCGGTGCCCGCTTGTGGTTCTGGGATTCTTGGTGCCCGCCTGTGGTTATGGAGCTGACCCTGCTGCTTCTTGGTGGCGATGGGCTCTTGCTTTTTCTCTTTGAGTAGAGGGTTATAAACTCCGTGTTTTCAGGGGAACAACTGGGGAACAACAACAAAAAAACCCTATATGAAAAAAAAATAAATAGCGCTAGAAGAACTGTTCATAGAGTAGCTAGAATGCAAGAAATACCTCTTTCTTAACGCAGCCACTCTGTTTACAATTAGAAGTTTCACCTGAAAAAGGAAGCTTTGTGCAGTACAACACAGCATAAAAAGCAGGGTTGGGTGGCCTTAGGCCTAGATTTGCTATAATGCAGGACTCTGCCCTTTTATACATGGGCAGTCCTGACCTAAGATTAGCGTAGGAAGCAGAGCCAACGCTTGCTTGCTCTGGTGGGCCATTTAGCATCCCAGCAATGTAGCCTGCAGAGCCCAGCTAGAGGAGAAACACGAGGGCACCGAAAAAGCAAACGAGGAGGGAAGCAAAACTGGACGTGTTCAGTGTGTACTCTCTCGGGCTTCTCAGAAGCTACTTTCAGGCATCATTCTCATAATTTCTCAGCTTCACCCCTACTGCACAGTTTGTCTTTTTTTTAAAAAAATGGAAAGCCATCCTATTCGCTAAGATCCATACAGACCCATCTTGTCAATCAAAGGCAGCAGCCAGCTAAGTTGGAGATCAAGCCAAGGCAAGATGGGAGCTTCCTGTTTTCTTCACTATGCATTTTTCTTGTTTGCCTCAGTTATATAACTGATAAACCAAAAAGGAGGTAAACTTTCCCATGATCTACTTAATATACCAGGAACAAGGAAGATTTCTAATGCTGAAATTATTCTACAATTAAAACACACAAACTCGAATGCTGTTTTACTTAAAATAGGTTTTTATTAAAACAATATTTTTTTTTATTGTTTGAAAGGTATATTTGCTTTATAAATATGGAGGTGTAAAAGACATATCTTAAAACTTATTTTAATAGATATAAATATATAAAATACATATAAAATATGTAATATATATAATTATAGTACAACTATTAAATATATCTTATTTGTTTTATATAATTTTATATACGTATATACCTTATACATCCATATCTGTATGTATGTAATAAATATATTTACAAGTACTCTTTACAGCTAAAAAGAGAATGCAATTTAAATTTTATTTTAAATAAAGTAGAAGTGAAGTGTTCTGAAGATCACATTATGAAGCACAGTAGAAGTTCCTAATGATTTTCTTCATTTCCTGATAATAAAGAAAAGACAAATTATCAATAAGCACAAATAATAGTTTAAGAACCTGATAGATTCTTTCTTCACACAAAGTTAAAGCATCTGTAAATACATTCCCCTGTTGGTGATATTTAGCTATATCATGTGCTAAAAGCATCACAATGCTTTTTTTTTTTTTTAAAGAAAAATGGAGGAAACAAAGAAATCCAGGCACATTTAATTTGAGCATTCCAACGTTAAGTTCCAGAAGCCCACAAGTGCTGGGATAACATCAATATTTTCCCTTCTCAAGCTAGTACGTGGCATTATACCAGGTGAGAAAGGAACGTCTGTCAGGCGTGACCTCCCTGAATCCAAAATATCCCCATTTGTGCACAGTGAGAACAGAGTGTCCGTTCTACCTCTCAATCAGATGTGAGGGAAGAGATGGAGATACCAGTGCCTAAGCAAAGAGGCTCCTTCTTTTCAAGGTAAACTCATGGCTCATGGCTTCTTTGGACCCGAACACTCCATTTCCAGCATCTCTAAACCAAATCAACACTGGGATTGCCCGGCTTGGGTGGTGGATGCCTCCTGAAGACATCTGTAAATGTTTGCCTGCTTGTAGGAGGGGGAGAAAGAGGAAGTAACAGACTGAGAAGAGCACCCTCCTTTCATGGTCCCCCTACACCTTGGATACACTTGTGGATAGCAAGACCAGCTATCCACAGTCTCCAAGGTTAATTGCTTTGAAGGAGCTGGGTGGGTGGAACCGTTGTCTTCAAGTCCAATCTCTTTTTCCTGCTGAAACTGAAAAGAGTTATGCCAAATATAACAATGGTTTTGCAATATGGGTAAATGTCTTCCAGACGGAAATACTAAGTCTTATAACATGACAGCTAAGCACTAAAGCAATGAATATGAAATAAGCATGATATCCAGAGGGCATGCAGACTCTGTAACCATGACAGAATACTATATATAACCATTAGAAAACATATATAAAATTTACCATATTGTGTTTAGTTTTGTCATAATCGTTCCGGTGCTTGTAAATGCACTGGTTGAGGAGAGCGTATATTTTTTTCCAGGTAAAAGATGTTGAAGGTCCTTGTCCTCTTAGTGACAGAATCCAGCAGATGCTGAAAACAAAATGGAGACAACACGAGTTGAAAATACCACGAGACCTTCTGCTAAAGCTCTTGAAGGCTTCAGGAGCTAAACAGTCCCATCACAGCACAACTGACTGCCAACACTGTCCAGGAGCTGTGCGTGGAGTGAGGCTGTCGGAGTGGACCCACACACAGCAACCAGGCAAGTGGAAATACTGCCCACAACTGCCCACCAAGCTCCACTTCCCTCACAGCAGTGCGGGAAGAAAGTTCCCTACCTTGTTCTAAAGAAAACTGAAAACAGACATACCACAAGCTTGCTGTAATCCACCACAACGGGGAGATCCGGCTCCTCAGGAATTCCCACCGGACCCTCATGACGTCCGGCCAGACTCTCATGACGCATGTAAGTCTCTGGGATGAAAACACTTTCTTAAGTCATGATTTCTCTTTTTCCGGAACATGGATACCCATCAGCTATCCCACAAGTGGCATCCAATCTTTCTCTATGGTTCCCTGTTATTTGTTCACTGAGAAATACTTGCCTTCTACTTTCTCCTCCATAAAAAATAGGAACCAAGATCAAAAAGCAGTGGGAGTGAAAAGCCCAGGGTTGAGAGGAGAAAAAAGCAATAGTCAAAACGTTGCCATTACAGCAGTGCCTACTTAAGGAAGTTGAATGTTAAGAAAACCCATCTCCCATTTGAAGCAAGCATTAGGATGTGAGTCATCTCTGCCACATCGTGACTAAATCTACACAAGCTGAGTTACAGCTTCTTATCCCAAGCTGCTCCTTATCAGAAAGATGCACGTGCCATAAAAGAAAGCAAATGATTGTTGGTTTGCGAGGAGATAGAATTACAAAACTGATTTCACAATCAGAAGAGCAGCAGCTTAAGAAAAATGACTTTGGTGGCATAATCAGAGGGACAGAATCTTAACGGAAGCAACACAGTGCAGTGATTTGTAAAGAAATAATAGAATGAAATTAAAGGAGGCTAATGTAAACCCCTCAACAACAAAATGGAGCTACCTGGTCTGCTGGACCTTTCGCTTACCTTTTGAATCACCCTCTTGCAAACTTGCTGTATTTTGGGAATCCAAAGTGTCATTTCAATTTCTTAGCCCTGAATTGGGAGAAAACTGGGCTCTTTTCTTTTCAGAGCCAGATTTAGTCACAGAGGAAAAATCTCTTGTTTTCTGTTTCATGTTTATTTTCATAGACATTTGTCTGTCGCCGTGGAAGACTATTGTGGCTTTCTTCCACATGAGAACCTCCTATGAACTCACCTTCAGTCTGGTGCATGCTAGAAGCACCGTTTTCCAGGAACTCTTCTCCCTCACTGTCTACTTCCTCTTGGTCTTCTCCACTTCTATTCACTTTACTCCACTGCAAAATCTTTCTCCTCTTTGTTTCACCACTGGAAGTGCAATTCTTCCTTTTGCGCTTTCTTTTGGACGGAACTGCAATAAGATATTAGAAAAAAACAACCCAAAATATAAGCAAAGCAGCTCCTCCTTTAAAATTTGCTCTTCTTATCTTCCTCGTATGTATGTCAAGTAAAACAATCAAAGAACTGAAAGTACTGACATATCTCACTACACATGTAGGTCTAAAGAAAAGGTTGCAAGTTCATGTGGTCCGTTTGCTGTTAGATTTTTAAATTTATTCAAGACTTTAAACTAGATTTGAAGCGCAGAAAATTCCTACTTTAGCCTTGCTTTGCAGTCCTATTGTCTGCCTATTGGGTAAAGTTGCTTACTGTCTCATTACATGAACTAATAGAGATGAATAGCAAAAAAGCCTTTGGAGAAAAGCTCTTCTTCAAATCTCTTATAAAACCAGTAAAGATCAAAAGCAGAGTGAATGCTGGGAAGAGTTAAAAAGAGACCATTTCAAGAAAGTAACTGAAGGATAAAGAAAATTCTCAGTAAAGTTTTATGATTCAGATAACCTGTTTAAAACTGTTTTTGTCCTTATGCCTTCCAAAAAGGAAAACAAAAAAACCCCACCCTTCTTTCTATTTACAGAATATTGCACAAAACAGATGGGTGAAATCCTTGGCAAAGTTTCCACCGGCAGAAACCTTGTCACAAGAAGGATATCAATGGCATTAGCAATATCACCCAGAAAGCCTGTTGGTGGGGAGAAAAAAAGAAAAAAAATCTAAAAAGAAAAAGCAACTTGCCATTAGGCCGTGGTGTAGGGCAGGCTCCAGGCATCACTGGCATCTCTATTCTTTCGTTACACTTGTTATCTTGTTTATTACATCCAGAAACAGAGGGCTGCTGTGGCATCACCTCGTAGTGAGATGGCACATCCTGTGAAGAGCTGCAGCCTTGCAATGAAGAACAGACAGCAAAAAAGTTGGTCTCACATTTCTACTTACAAATACTGAGGCAAGTCTTCAAATCCCTAGGGTTGGAATACATACCTCTTTTCTCACGAGACTCTTTCATTTCTTCACAAAGTTGTTCCAAGTCTTTATCCATTTCTTCCTTCACTATGGCACAGGCAGCATCTCTCAGAGCACAAGCTTTGTCTCTAAGGAGACGATCTGAAAGTTGACAGTCAGAACTGAGTGTTTGCCACTAGCTAAGTGAAATCCTTGATTTGGATTATATGGAAAAGATGAACTCTTTTCCCAAAGAGGTTTTGCAAGCTATTTCAGTGAATAGTTTTGGCAGAAGAACATAAAAGTTAATAATGAAGGCAGAGGCACTACATCTTCATTAGCACCGATTGCACATAATTTCATCTCTAAATAATTTAACACTACACCAATTTTTAAAGTGGCAAAAAATGCTCTCTGTGGATGTTTCAAGGGAGCTAATCCCAAGGCCATTGTAAAGAGACAACTCTTCTCAATCTATTCATTTTAAATGTTGTCTAAATGAGGGATAAAGAGCTATCCTCACCTCCAGCTTCTCTATCTGGCTTGTATTCTAAGGCACTGCTACAGATTAGATCAAGATCTTTCAGTTAATCTCCTGCAGTTATATATTGGTGCAAGTCAATTTTAGAGAGAATTGTCGAAAGGTCCATTGGCTGTTTAATAACTGTGATATAATCAGGTACTTACAAATTAAATAGATGGGTTCAGAGGTTGTATTAGACTTACACAATATCTACCCACATTAATTTAATAAATTCAAATAAATGACTTCTTAAAAACCATGAATATTTGTGACATTATGAGCAGATAGTGGAATTAACCACTTAGCTGCTTGAAAAAGGAAGGGCTCTTTCAAAGGGCTTTGAAGAGACACACTGGAAGGGAGAAGAAAGGCAGCAGGAAGCTGGGGAGTGTGTGTGGGACAGCAAAGGGAACAGACATGCAGAGCAGGATTTGCTTCCTTCAGCTTCAAAACATCACAGTAAATACACTGGATTGAGCCACCCGAGCCAGGCTCTGCTCTGGGCAGCAAGAAATCCGCTGCCGGAATTGCCCTTTGGAAGCAGCTGCTCTAGGCATCTCCCTTAGGAAGAGATACCTGGAGCAGAGCTAATTATGTCCTTACTGGGAGCTTGAGAGGAGCCTCAAGGCTAGTTTAGGTGAGGAGACCTCTATTTGTTTAGACTATTCACATGTCAAGAGCCTGGAAGGGAAAGACGAGGGATGCCCAGAGGAACAGGGCCCTTGCTGATACACAGCTGTATTAAAATTGCATCTGACTCTGAAGTATAAGTCTGTTAAGATGGGGGCACAGTCAGTAAATTAAATGAGTAAAAGAGGGACTTGGAAGTTTTGGGGGAAGATGAAACCACATGTCATTTATGGCTGATCCTGTACTGGGGAGCCAGAGACAAAATGGCAGGCGGAATCTTCAATTTTTTTTCAAACATCTGCTCTTCTCCTGTTCCCAGAGGAACCACTGACAGCCAACAAACACGTGGCGAGAGCTTTAGGCTTTATTCCAACAGCCCCAAAGAAAGCTGACTGTTTATTTCAGAGTTGTAGCATACCTACATATCAAAGTCTTTCCCCAGGCAAACTCTGGTGGTAGCTGCTCTGACTTTCTAGGAGGAAACCAGGGCTTCCAGTGACTACTCAAAAAAAGGACATTGAAGAGCCTCAGGGAGTCAGCAAAATAAAATACAAAACACTTTTTGCTCCTCAAAAATAAATTCTTCTAGTGCAGTGCTAAAGATAAGCCTTTCGCTAGAGCACACCAACACTGGGCAGTTAAAAATACACCCAGACAGTACAGTATTACAGACCCAGAGCAGTTTACCTCATCTGCATCAACAGGGTTTGTGAAGGCCTTGAAACATCTGTCAGTAGCAAGTCTGAGAGTAACATCCCTTAAGAAAACGCTAAGTGCACCAAGGGACTCCTCCTCCTGCTCCTCTGCCCCTTGCGTTTCTCCCCGTGGTGGTTCCCGAGGTTCAGGCGGCGGCGCCACCGGCAGCACTTCCAGGGCCTGCCGAGCTTAAGGGAACCAGAAAAGTTTATTTCATCCGCAGCACTCAAATAGGAGCACACACAGAGTTACTGATAGGAAACCCACTACCAAAACAAATACTGTAAGGCTGTTAACATACAGTTAGCAAATTTTTATCTATAGAATAGGCTCACCTGCTTTCTTTCTAGATGCAGGAGGTTTAGCAGCTTGACTTAAAATTAAGTCCTCAAAAAAGTTGCTTCTCTCTTCCTTAGCAGGCAATGGGATATCGAAAACTTCTCCATAATCTTCAATAAACAACTCCTGTATCTATGGCATGAGAAGGAAAGACATTTCAGGTAGAAGATCACTACGTCAAAAAGAGGATTTTTTAAATTAAGCTTAATAATGATCTGAATAATAATAATAATAATAATAAATAATAATAATCTTATCTTCCTGGTGATCAAAGGCTAGATTTCTTTAGGTCAGGATGGCAAATAAAATATCTTCTTTGAGGAAAAGCTCTAGAATTTAAGCTCAGGGAATGGACGAGCACACGATGCACTGACAGAGTGATGACATCCCCCACCTTTGAGGTTTCCTGCTGAAGTGGAAGCGAGTCCCTTGACTCACAAAACAACCGAGACAAACGTTCTCAGCGCTGCTTTGTGTCTAAGCAAATCTACATGATTCAGAAGGGTGCCCTCGTAATAAAAGGATCCATTTGCTTGAGGGAGGACAGTATTCGTATACTTAAAGGATTCATAAAACTAAACTGAATAGAAGAATCGGGAAAAGTGTTGATAGAAATACCTCATCTTGGAGATCCATGTACGATACGTTTGCTGTTGCAAGCAACAAATCCGGAGCAAATGCTGGAATGTTCTCTAGGAACGTTGTAAAGGTAGTTTTCGAGGTAATGCCAGCCGTTTCCCATCACACATTGATCCGTGGAATATAAGTTATACTTGGTGCTGTCCTCTGAGCTTCTCGTATAAACAAGTAAAATGAAAGCTTTGGTAAGAGCAATGAACCAGGAGCACAGGCTGCTCATAAATAACTACACATCAAACTGGCCTAATAAAATAGAAGTGCATTAAAAAAAAGTCCCAAAAAAAAAAAAAAAAAAAAAACCACAAAGCCTCACCATGCAAAGCTTATTAATAGTAGAGTAAAATTTCTGATTTGACTCAAAAATTGATAGAGCTACACAGACAGAGATTCAGAATGCTGGCTCTAATGTGAGGCCTCTAATGACCTCACAATGGACGACCTCACAATGGACGACCTCACAATGGACGACCTCACAATGGACGACGCCCCAATGGACGACGCCCCAATGGACGACGCCCCAATGGGCCTCTAATGACATCACAATGGATGACCTAACAATGGACGACATCACAAAAGATGACCGCACAATGGGACTCTTGTGACCTCACAACGGACGACCTCACAACGGACGACCTCACAACGGGACTCTCCTGCCCTCAGAATGGATGACCTCACAATGGACCTCTAATGACATCACAATGGATGACCTCACAATGGGACTCTTGTGACCTCACAATGGAAGACCTCACAATGGATGACCACACAATGGGCCTATAACGACATCACAATGGATGACCTCACAATGGACGACATCACAATGGATGACCTCACAATGGGACTCTTATGACCTCACAATGGAAGACCTCACAAAGGACGACATCACAATGGATGACCTCACAAAGGACGACATCACAATGGATGACCTCACAACGGGACTCTACTGCCCTCAGAATGGATGACCTCACAATGGACGACCTCACAATGGGACTCGTATGACCTCACAATGGAAGACCTCACAATGGGCCTCTAATGACATCACAATGGATGACCTCACAAAGGACTGCATCACAATGGATGACCTCACAATGGGCCTCTTATGACCTCACAATGGAAGACCTCACAATGGGCCTCTAATGACATCACAATGGATGACCTCAGAAAGGACGACATCACAATGGACGACCTCACAATGGGACTCTTGTGACCTCACAATGGACGACCTCACAATGGTCCTCTAATGACATCAAAATGGATGACCTCACAGTGGATGACCTCACAATGGACGACCTCACAATGGGCCTCTAATGACATCACAATGGATGACCTCACAATGGGACTCTTGTGACCTCACAATGGAAGACCTCACAATGGATGACCTCACAATGGGCCTCTAATGACATCACAATGGATGTCCTCAGAATGGACGACATCACAATGGATGACCTCACAATGGGACTCTTGTGACCTCACAATGGAAGACCTCACAATGGACGACCTCACAATGGACGACCTCACAATGGACGACCTCACAATGGACGACCTCACAATGGACGACCTCACAATGGACGACCTCACAATGGGCCTCCCGTGACCTCACAATGGGCCTTTACTGACCTCAAAATATAGATTGAAACCAAAAGCATTAAAATAATATGAAAGAGATCAACAAGAATACAAATAAGAACAATCTCCTTAACAATAACAGGAACATTAACAAGAACATAAGCAACAAAAAACACTACTTGAAAAATCAAGAAAGAAACATTTCCATACCACGTTCATGACGGCGTCTGTGGGCCCAGCACTTGCTGGCAGCAGCCAGGGTGAAGGGGCCCGTGGCCTGCAAGGGCCAAGGAGCCGCTGGCATTCGCAGCCCCGAGAGCAGGGCTCTCTGTGCCAGGGGTCTCTCTGTGCCGAGCGGTGGGGCCCGGAGCAGGCAGTGCCGGGCCTGCCCGCAGCAGCCTCCTTCCCCCGGCAGCCCCTCTGGCAGGGACGCGGGGAGCCCAGTGCCAAGCGGAGCAGAGAACAGGGCAAGGGCAGCGGTGCCAGCGCCGAGGGGGGCGCGGGGCTTTGGGGCCTCCCTTGGAAGGCGTCGCGCAGGCTGCCCCGGAGCCCCGCAGCTGCCCCGCACCCTGTGGGCACCACGAGTGGCCCTGGTGCTGCGCAGACCTGCTGCTCACCTGGCCTTGCTGCTGCGTGGCCAGCGCTGGGGCCACTGCTCCACGGAGCCCTGGGGAGCATCGGTGTTCCCGTGGCGATAACTGCCCCTCTGGAATGTTCCGTATTGCCGGGGGGTGACAGCAGCGGCAGGGGCCAGGGGCCGCCGTGAGGAAGGCTGCTGCTGTGCTGGGCTCCTCCTGGCACGGATGAGCCCGGTGGCAGAGAGCAACGTGCGGCCTCAGCCTTGCTGGCTGCCAAGGAGGGCTCCTCAGGCAGCGCCCTGGCACGGCTGCCGCCTGCCTGCCCACAGGCCGGGCTCCGCTCGGGGCTCTGCTTTGAGCCCTGCATCGTGGTGGGCTCCACGTTGTTGCTCTACCCTTTAGGACTTCTTGACCCAGGCCTCCCATCGATCAGCTCCACGTGTCTTATCTCTAGACACTTGACGCGTTGACATCCCGTCTCTGCAAGGACTGGGATATCTCCATACAATTTACGACTCCTTGGCCTCCCCATCCCGTCTCCGAGAAGACCGGGATCTCTTATCTCCACCTGATTTACGGCTTTTTCACCTTGGGATCCTGCTTCTGGGAGGACTGTGGCATCAGCTCCAGGTGTTCTATCTCCACCAGCACCAGGCCCAAATGATGCTCTGCAGCGTCTACGGAGCGGCGCTGGCACTGGAGCTGGAGGAAGAGGAGCACCAGAGCACGCACAAAGGGGCAGACTCTGCAAGAATGGACACATAAAAGCAGCACGGATTTCCCCCCTCCGCTGCTGTGTGCTATTTCCCTCCCAGGTGTGTGGTTCATCCCCTGCACCCACTCGCACGCTTTCTGGCCCTCAACATCCCTTGCACCGAGGGCTGCGGGACAGCGCCTGCACCCAGGCACCTGTGCCCGCACCCAGGCGCAGCCAGCGACACTCAGCTGCGCTGGGGGTGGTGGCAACCACAATCCTGCTGTGTCTCTCCCGCTTGCTTCTCTTTTCCTTCCTTTTCCCTTCTTTTCCGCCCTGGCCTATTGTGTGTATGAGAATAAAACTTACAAGCTTTTTTGACATTTGACCCAGTTTGTGTTTTAATCTCGCTCTTGGGATCGTATCAAAACCTGCCCTGACACCGCGGCTTCCATCTCTGCAGACACACGCACTCCCTCGCCCCCACGTTAGTCGTCCCACTGCTTTTCCCACCGGCCCGGCCCTGGGTCCCGCACCGCCCCCCCCCGCCCACACCACCACTTTACTGGGTCGGGATGGTTCTTTTCCGCCAAAATGCCGCGGCGGGGGTGCTCGTCCGCTGACGGGGCCTCCTCAGCTTTCCTTATCCTCGTGCTTTTCGCTCTCTTTTGGCCGTTTTTCGGCCATCTTTCACGGCCGCTTCTCGGCTCGCGGCTGCGCCAGCGGTGCCTCATGGCGGAAGGGCACTGCGCGTGCGCGGGGGCGGGGATTGCGGTTCCTGCCCACTGCGCACGCGCCCTCTCGGTAGCCGCGGGCGGGCGGGGGAAGGAGGGAGTCCTCCCGGGGTGGGGGGGCGGCCACGTGGCACCGGGAGGCGGTTGCCCCCCCCTGCGGTCGCCATGGACGCAGCGGAGCCGGTTGCGCAATGGCCTTTATGGTCGCCCTGGAAACACGGGCGGGGCGAAGGGGAGAGGGGGACCGGGAGGGATTTGGGGTGGATAGAAAAAGGAAAATAATAAAAATAATAAGAATAATTAGAGTAAGAAGAAGAAGATGAAGATGAAGAAGAAATAATAATAATAATAATAATAATAATAATAATAATAATAATAATAATAATAATAATAATAATAATAATACTATGACAAGGAAAACTAAGGCGCGGTTGGAACGCAATCTGGCAAGGGACGTTAAAAAAAAAACAACAAAAACATCTTCAAATACATTAACAGCAAAAGGAAGATCAGGGAAAATGTGGGTCCTCTGGCGGACGAAATGGGCACCCTGGTTACAAATAACACAGAAAAAGCAGAGTTCTGAATGCCTTCTTTGCTTTGGTGTTTACCAAGGGTAGCCCTTTAGAGCCCCAGGCCCTAGGGACAAGAGAAGAAGCCGGGGAAGACTTGCCCTGGGTAGAGGAAGATTGGGTCAGAGAGCACCTAAGGAACCTCGATACCCACAAATCCATGGGCCCTGATGGGATGCACCCCAGAGTGCTGCAGGAGCTTGCAGAGGTCATAGCTAAGCCGCCCTCCATCATCTTTGAAAGATCCTGGAGAACCGGGGAGGTGCCAGAAGACCGGAAGAAGGCCAATGTCACGCCAGTCTTCAAAAAAGGCAAGAAGGAGGACCCAGGTAACTACAGGCCAGTGAGCCTCACCTCCGTCCCTGGAAAAGTGATGGAACGGCTCATACTGGCTGTTGTCTCCAGGCACATGGAGGACAAGAAGGTGCTCAAGAGTAGTCAGCATGGATTCACCAAGGGGAAATCTTGCTTGACTAATCTGATAGCCTTCTGTGATGAAATGACCAGCTGGATAGATGAGGGGAGAGCGGTGGATGTCGTCTATCTCGACTTCAGCCAGGCTTTTGACACCGTCCCTCACAACATCCTCCTGGGCAAGCTCCAGAAGTGTGGGATAGATGAGTGCACAGTGAGGTGGATTAGGAACTGGCTGGATGGCAGAGCTGTCACGGAACGAGTGGTGGTGGGGGGGGGTGAGTGAAACAATGCACTTCACTCGTGGGAAAGAAATAGGAATAGGTTTTATTGGTAATGACAATGGTTTCACGAGATTCTATGGCAAGGTCACTTATTAGTTACTGCATGGAGGTTCAAGATATACACAGAATTATCAAGGACACCCTCCCGTTGTGTCACGAGGTTCAGACTGGACCCCCTTGCTTTCCAAACTCCTTCTGAGAGGAATCTGGGTGCGGCTGGATCCAGTCCTAGTCCCAGACCTGGTCAACGGTTTATGTCTAAGGGATTTGTGCACAGTTACAAAGTAAGGTTTACAAATTCAGAAAGAGAAAGGCGCGCTATAGTCACTTACCACGAATCTGTAGTGGAAAGGATCTCTTAACCTCGAGGAGTATCCTTGAGAGGCGTCCCTGCTCAAGAGGAGATCCCAGCGTGCAGCCCACTGCCATGCAAGGAGAGCTCAATGGGCTCTTGGGCTGTTGGGCTGTATTTGTGGGATAAGATGATTGACTGATAGTCATTCTTTCAATTCAGAAATGACTGTTGGCTGATATACTCACAGTTAGCCTTATCTCTCCATCAGGATAGGGCCATCAGGACTGTTATTGATGGTTGATGTCTGGGTGGGGGAAGAAATCAGGGAAGCAACTACCAGGATCAGATGATGTGGTAGTTAACACCTGAACAGGGCTACCTGTGAGAAGTCAGGATGAGCTGGGGAAGGAGCATATCCGTCACAAGAGCTCAGAGGGTGGTGATCAGTGGTGCAGAGTCTGGTTGGAGGCCTGTAGCTAGCGGGGTCCCCCAGAGGTCAGTCCTTGGTCCTGTCCTGTTCAATTTATTCATCAATGACCTGGATGAAGGCACAGAGTGCTCCCTCAGCAAGTTTGCTGATGATACCAAACTGGGAGGAGTAGCCGATACCCCAGAGGACTGCGCTGCCATCCAGAAAGACCTGGACAGACTGGACAGTGAAAAACCTCATGAAATTCAACAAGGCCAAGTGCAAGGTTTTGTACCTGGGGAGGAATAACCCCAGACACCAGTACAGGCTGGGGACTGACCTTCTGGAGAGCAACTCTGCAGAGAAAGACCTGGGTGTCATGGTGGACGACAAGTTGACCATGAGGCAGCAGTGTGCTCTGGTGGCCAAGAAGGCCAATGGGATCCTGGCGTGCATTAAGAAGAGCATCTCCAGCAGGTCGAGGGAGGGGATCCTGCCCCTCTACTCAGCCCTGGTGGGGCCACATCTGGAGTATTGTGTCCAGTTCTGGGCCCCACAGTACAAGAGGGATGTGGAGCTGCTGGAGAGAGTCCAGCGCAGGGCCACAAGGATGATCAGGGGCCTGGAACATCTGCCCTATGAGGAGAGACTGAGGGAGCTGGGCCTGTTCAGCCTGGTGAAGAGAAGGCTGAGAGGGGATCTAATCGGTGTATAAAAGTACCTCAAGGGAGGGAGTAAAGAGGATGGTGCTGGTCTCTTTTCAGTGGTGGCCACCGACAGAACTAGAGCTAATGGCCACAAACTGAAGCACCAAAAGTTCCACAGGAACTTAAGGAAAAGTTTTTTAACAGTGAGGGTGACAGAGCGCTGGAACAGACCGCCCAGAGAGGTTGTGGAGTCTCCTTCTCTGGAGATCTTCAAAACCCGCTTGGATGCAGTCCTGTGCCACGTGCTCTAGGTGACCCTGCGTGTGCAGGGGGGTTGGACTAGATGTTCTCTGGAGGTCCCTTCCAACCTAAAGCATTCTATGCTTCTATGAAACAGCAGAAGTCAGATTCTGCAATTCTGCAATAAAAGGCACGGCCAAACACTGCCATGCACACGCACAGTGTGCATTCATGCACCAAGTTGATGACAGAGGGATTGCCACATTGTTATTCTGACATATTTCTACTTCAGCATTTTTAAGTTATAAGTCTTCTGCAAGAAATAGTCTCGCAGATGAAATGAGAATGACACGACTTTGCGGGTCGCCAGTGGGAATGACACAGAAGGGTGGTCACCATGGGAATGACACGGCGCAGGGGTCGCCATGGGAATGACACGGCGCAGGGGTCACAATGGGAAAGACATGACAGGGGGATCACAATGGGAATGACATGTCGGGGGCGGATCACAATGGGAATTACATGGCAGGGTGGTCGCAAAGGGAATGACACGGTGCAGGGGTTGCCATGGGAATGACATGTCGGGAGGAGGTCACAATGGAATTTATATGGCAGGGTGGTCGCCAATGGGAATGACACAGTGGACTGGGCTGTCTACGTACCAGGCTAGAGGCTGGGGCTGGGCTGAGGCGCCGGCGGAGAGGAGGCCAGAGGGGAGCCCAGCGCAGGCCGGCACGCTGGTAGAGAGGGCAGAGCAGAGCAGCGGGTGGAGGGCCGGGCTGGGGGAGGAAGCTCCGGGCAGGCTTCGGTGAGGGCCGGAGTAGGGCATCATCGGCCCAGGGCTGATGACCTGGAGGAAGGGATGGAGTGCTCCCTCAGCAAGTTTGCTGATGCTACCAAATTGGGAGGAGTAGCTGATACCCTAGAGGGCTGCGCTGCCATGCAGAGGGACCTGGACAGACTAGGTGGTGAGAAAACTTATGAAATTCAGCAAGGGCAAGTGCAAGGTCCTGCACCTGGGGAGGATTAACCCCAGTCACCAGTACAGGCTGGGGACTGACCTTCTGGAGAACAGCTCTGCAGAGAAGGACCTGAGTGACAAGTCGACCATGAGGCAGCAATGTGTCCGTGGCCAAGAAGGCCAATGGGACCCTGGGGTGCGTTAAGAAGAGCATCTCCAGCAGGTCGAGGGAGGTGATTCTGCCCCTCTACTCGGGCCTGGGGAGGCCGTATCTGGAGAACCGTGTCCAGTTCTGGGCTCCGCAGTCCAGAACTCCCTCCGCAGAGGGATGTGGAGCTACTGGAGAGAGTCCAGCACAGAGCTACAAGGATGATGAGGGGCCTGGAGCATCTGCCCTATGAGGAGAGACTGAGAGAGCTGGGCCTGTTCAGCCTGAAGAAGAGAAGGCTGAGAGGGGAACTGATCACTGTATAGAAATACCTCAAGAGAGGCAGTGAGGAGGAACGGGCGGCCTCTTTTCAGTGGTGGCCACTGGCAGAACTAGAGGAAAGGGCCACAAACTGAAACATGAGAAGTTCCACAGGAACTTAAGGAAAATTTTCTTGACAGTGAGGGTGACAGAGCACTGGAACAGGTTGCCAAGAGACATTTTGGAGTCTCCTTCCTTGGAGATCTTCAAAACCAACTTGGACGCAATCCTGTGCCACATGCTCTGCATGACCCTGCGTGTGCAGGGGGGTTGGACTGGATGATCTCTAGAGGACCCTTCCAACCTTAACGATTCTATGATTCTATGATAGGTAGGCTTAGGCTAGGTGAGGCTGGGCTTCACGCTGCCAAAAGTCCTTGGAACGAGTGGAAGGCACCACCTGCTGATTGTTATAACCCTGTGACTTACAGGCAAAGAGACTTTCCCTTTGTGCTTCTTTTGCTGACCTCTTCCTTTCATAGAGCTGGTCAGCACCAGTGGGACAATCTTGCGTGGGGGTCAACCTACATCTCTGAGATAGTAACATGCTTCTGGTTGTTGCTAGCGCTGCTGCTGCGACGCTAGTTTCAATCGTGCGGCTATTCAAGCTGGAACGGACAGGACGCCCCTCTCGCTGGGATTACAAATTCTGAGCAGGCAGCACCACTTTGCACTTCAGGGAACGCTTGGGATTTTGTGTTTCCTTCTTTCCTTCCTTCCTTCCTTGCTTCCTCCCTTCCTTCCTTTTTTCTCAGCTGCCAAACATTCACTTCTAAATGCAGCTCTCGTCACAGAATTGAATATTGCATTTCTTTAGCCCTTAGACTTTGGGTGGTATTTACAGACTCTATGGCCAACTGATTCTCTCACATTTAGCTGGTTACAAAACAGGAGACAAGAGTACTGAGAACGGCACAGGGTTTTGAATAAGAGGGCTGCTAAACAGCAACTGTAAGGTAAAGTCCATAACTGTTTGTTATGGACTAGAAGTCTTGGACTGGGAATCTTTGCCAGTTTTTGAATTCTTTGCAGCTTTTCTTTTGTGCCTTCTTAGAACTGCACGAGAGGGTTTAAACTGACACGGGCCAGTAGAGCTTGCAAATTTCTTGCAAGCTTCAGGCAAGGAAGAGCTTCAAAGCAGGAGAAATGCATGAGCTGAAAATGATGGTGAAATAAAATATCGGAAATGGCTGGAATTGTTTGACATTGAGAATGGGGAGGTTCAGCACAAAACCACGAAGAAACTTAAGGGAATGAAGAAGAGATGAAGTGAAGCAACATACAGATTTACTAGAGAAGAAAAGAGAAGAAATGCAGAATTTGAAAACGATTGTGAAATGCAATGCCAGGAATAGTTGGAATTGTCCCACAGTTGAAAACGGCAAGCTTCAGCACAAAGCCCCGAACAAACTCAATGGAATGAAGAAGAGATTATCTGAGGCAACATACAGATTTACTAGAGAAGAAAAGAGAAGAAATAGAGAATTTGAAACGATTGTGAAATACAATACGAGGAAGGCTTGAATTGTCCAACACCTGACAACAGACAGGTTCAGCACAAAGCCACAAAGAAAGTGAACAGAATGAAGAAGAGATGAGCTGATAAAACATTCAGATTTACTGAAGAAGAAAGCAGAAGAAATAGAGAATGTGAAAACAACTGTGATACACAATACCAGTAATAGTTGGAATTGTCCAACACCTGACAACAGGGAGGTTCAGCACAAAACCACGAAGAAACTCATTGGAGTGAAGAAGCGATTACCTGAGGCAACATTTCGATTTACTAGAGAAGAAAACAGAAGGAATGCAGAATTTGAAAACAATGTCAAATACAATAGTAGTAAAGGTTGGAATTGTCCAACACCTAACAACAGACAGGTTCAGCAAAAAACCACAAAGAAAGTGAACGGAATGAAGAAGAGATTAGCTGATGAAACATTCAGATTTACTGAAGAACAAAGCAGAAGAAATAGTGACTTTGAAAACAATTGTGATATACAATACCAGGAAGGGTTGGAATTGTCCAACATCTGACAACAGAGAGGTTCAGCACAAAGCCATGAAGAAGAGACGACCTGAAGCAACATTCAGTTTTAATAAACTGGAAAGCCAAGGAAATGCAGATTTTGAAAACAATTTTGAAATACAATGCCAGGAATAGTTGAAATTGTCCAACAATTGAGAATGGGGAGGTTCAGCACAAAGCCACGAAGAAACTCATTGGAGTGAAGAAGAGATTAACTAAGGCAACATTCCGATTTACTAGATAAGAAAACAGAAGAAATGCAGTATTTGAAAATGAATGTGAAATACAATACCAGGATAATTGGAATTGTCCAACACCTGACAACAGACAGGTTCATCACAAAGCCACGAAGAAGAGGTGACCTGAAGCAACATTCAGTTTTAATGAACAGGTAAGCCAAGGAAATGCAGATTTTGAAAACGCTTGTGAATTACAATGCCAGGAATGGTTGGAATTGTCCAACACTTGAGAACGGCGAGGTTCAGCACAAAACCACGAAGAAACTCTTTGGAGTGAAGAAGAGATTAACTGAAGCAACATACAGATTTACTAGAGAAGATAACAGAAGAAATGCAGAATTTGAAAACAATGTCAAATACAATAGTAGTAAAGGTTGGAATTGTCCAACACCTAACAACAGACAGGTTCAGCAAAAAACCACAAAGAAAGTGAATGGAATGAAGAAGAGATTAGCTGATGAAACATTCAGATTTACTGAAGAAGAAAGCAGAAGAAATAGTGACTTTGAAAACAATTGTGATATACAATACCAGGAAGGGTTGGAATTGTCCAACACCTGACAACAGAGAGGTTCAGCACAAAGCCATGAAGAAGAGACGACCTGAAGCAACATTCAGTTTTAATAAACTGGAAAGCCAAGGAAATGCAGATTTTGAAAACAATTTTGAAATACAATGCCAGGAATAGTTGGAATTGTCCAACAATTGAGAATGGGGAGGTTCAGCACAAAGCCACGAAGAAACTCATTGGAGTGAAGAAGAGATTAACTAAGGCAACATTCCGATTTACTAGATAAGAAAACAGAAGAAATGCAGTATTTGAAAATGAATGTGAAATACAATACCAGGATAATTGGAATTGTCCAACACCTGACAACAGACAGGTTCATCACAAAGCCACGAAGAAGAGGTGACCTGAAGCAACATTCAGTTTTAATGAACAGGTAAGCCAAGGAAATGCAGATTTTGAAAACGCTTGTGAATTACAATGCCAGGAATGGTTGGAATTGTCCAACATTTGAGAACGGCGAGGTTCAGCACAAAACCACGAAGAAACTCTTTGGAGTGAAGAAGAGATTAACTGAAGCAACATACAGATTTACTAGAGAAGATAACAGAAGAAATGCAGAATTTGAAAACAATGTCAAATACAATAGTAGTAAAGGTTGGAATTGTCCAACACCTAACAACAGACAGGTTCAGCAAAAAACCACAAAGAAAGTGAACGGAATGAAGAAGAGATTAGCTGATGAAACATTCAGATTTACTGAAGAAGAAAGCAGAAGAAATAGTGACTTTGAAAACAATTGTGATATACAATACCAGGAAGGGTTGGAATTGTCCAACACCTCACAACAGAGAGGTTCAGCACAAAGCCACGAAAAAGAGACGACCTGAAGCAACATTCAGTTTTAATAAACAGGAAAGCCAAGGAAATGCAGATTTTGAAAACAATTTTGAAATACAATGCCAGGAATAGTTGGAATTGTCCAACACCTGAGAACAGACAGGTTCAGCACAAAACCGCGAAGAAACTCATTGGAGTGAAGAAGAGATTAACTGAAGCAACATTCTGATTTACTAGAGAAGAAAACAGAAGAAATGCAGAATTTGAAAATGATTGTGAAATACAATACCAGGATAATTGGAATTGTCCAACACCTGACAACAGACAGGTTCAGCACAAAGCCACGAAGAAGAGGTGACCTGAAGCAACATTCAGTTTTAATGAACAGGTAAGCCAAGGAAATGCAGATTTTGAAAACGCTTGTGAATTACAATGCCAGGAATGGTTGGAATTGTCCAACATTTGAGAACGGCGAGGTTCAGCACAAAACCACGAAGAAACTCTTTGGAGTGAAGAAGAGATTAACTGAAGCAACATACAGATTTAGTAGAGAAGATAACAGAAGAAATGCGGAATTTGAAAAAAATTGTCAAATTATTGTCAAATTGTCAATACCAGGAAGGGTTGGAATTGTCCAACACCTGACAACAGAGAGGTTCAGCACAAAGGCACGAAGAAGAGACGACCTGAAGCAACATTCAGTTTTAATAAACAGAAAGCCAAGGAAATGCAGATTTTGAAAACGATTGTGAAATACAATGCCAGGAATAGTTGGAATTGTCCAACAATTGAGAATAGGGAGGTTCAACACGAAGCCACGAAGAAACTCATTGGAGTGAAGAAGAGATTTACTGAGGCAACTTTCCGATTTACTAGAGAAGAAAACAGAAGAAATGCAGAATTTGAAAACAATTGTCAAATAGAATACCAGGAAGGGTTGGAATTGTCCAACACCTGCCACAGGGATGTTCAGCACAAAGCCATGAAGAAGAGATGAACTGAAGCAGCATTTAGATTTACTAAAGAGGAGAGCAGAATAAATGCAGAATTTGAACATGATATTTTCTATGTTTTCTTTCAAGGTAGTATGCTGACCTACTAAAGGAAACTCTTAAAGAACCCTGAAAGAGTTCCAATCTTAAAACATCTTCATTACCTTTTTCTTAATTACAGTTGCTGAGACAGGGGCTTTAGTAATTAGAGGACAAGGAAGGGAACTTCTTTCAGTAACTCCTGAGGTTGAAAATATCATCTACTTACCTACTGTAGCAATTCTGCCCCACAGTCCTCATTTCAGTAGATCACACATTTGAGTCTCCTCCTTAATGTCACTGACTTGACACTCATTCCCACTGGGATTTTAGCAAGAACATCATGCTACTTTACTACGGCAAGAAAGAATCACAGTAAGTTGTTTTTTTTTTTCCCTTTCATCTGGGCCAGAAGAAGAAGAACAGAAGTTACTGGTTTCTATTCCACAAATTTGATGTCAAAGGGAAAAAAGAAAATCCACAAATTCAGATATTTCTCTAGTACATACCAACAACTTTTAAGGAGAGTTATGTATTTCTCCAAAATTATTTTGCTACATTCACTTAAGTGGAGCCTGCTTTAGATGCTGGGAATAGCAGGTAGCCAAAGAAAATATAATCTCTAAAAGAATAATTTCTTTTAAGAATAACTTATTATTCATATAGCTTATATTATTTATATTGCCTATATACAGACAATCATCAGGAGGTTTTTTCTTAAACCTAATTCTCAAAAGAAAAAAAAATCCCCACCAAAATTCTTCCCTCAAATAACTTCCCCCTCAAAATAATTCCCTTTCAACACCCCTCAAGAACATTCCTAACAAATAATTTTCCATAAAGAAACATGGTTCTTGGCCAAAAAGCGGAAAAAGCAGGACTGGCAGCAAAGTGCAGTGGACCTTAGAACCACAGAAACATCAGTCAAGACAGCTGAGCATGGATGGCCATGATGCCTAAAATCTGGACTTCTCAGTTGAAGGAAAAGGATGGAAAGCCCCGGATAACTCTCCTTAGAGCTGTAACGGTATCTGCGGTTGGGTCAGGAGAATAAATGCTGGGTCTGTGGGAGTCCAGGAGGATATGAAGACTAGCCATGGGTGCCAGCCCTATGGAACCCAGGTGCTTAGTTAATAACTTATGCAGAGTTCACTATGCTTCTGAAGATGGGTGTAGAGGTTTGTAAAAACAAATATTGAAAAAAAAGAGAGGGAGGGCGCTATTTCAAGGCGCCCCTTCTGCAGGTCTGTGTACTTTATCCTCCCAGAAGTTGGACACAAGGGTGTAGTGCAGCTCAAAGAAAGCTACGGCAGAACTGCTCTGGCCTATAAACTACTGCTCTCAACCACTGCACAGATAAACCGCTAGCTTTCCTGCCAAAGGATGAAGTTAGCTTAGCTACTAATGCAGCAGGTCCTCGTTCTGAAATTGTGTCTAAAGGGGCAAGTCTTGCAGTCACCCGTTGAAGGAGTTGTGATTCTCACAAATAACCTTTGGCAGGGATTGGCAGCACAGTGGCTTCTCCACTGCACAGAGGAATTAGACACTGGACAAACGCTGCCTTTGAGTGTGGAACTATACATTTGAATGCCTGGGATGTGTGCGCCCTCACATTTACCCTCTATCATTTCTCCTACGTCACTTCTCATATCTGAACAGGCTTCTCCATCTTCTCGGGTTGTTAGTGGACAGATGCCCTGTGAGAAAGCAAGGAGAGGAAGACATTGAAAAGGAAATTAAACAGATTCATGTAGCCTCAAAGGCTTTCACTCTTCCCCCCCACCCTTGCCCTAAATGTTATTATTTGTTGGGCAAATGTTTTCTATTTGCTTATCATCTACCTGCTATCATCCAGGAAAAGGGAAAGAAGCAAAACTTTCTTTCAAGATTAATTTCCCGAGCTGAAGTTAGAGAGGAGCGCAACATGTAAGTAGAGAGTAGAAGCAAGACATAGAGCCAATTTAAAGTTGTCTCCCCTCCAAAGAGGAGAAACTCCACACATCTCTCCATGAGGACACACATCCCTACCAGTATTGGCTACTGGGATTAAAAGAGCAGCAACATGAAAAGCACAGAATGGAAAAGAATATGCGTGCACGCACCCATGCATGCACACAGAACTTAGAAGCCCTCAGGCTTCTGAGAGCCACGAGAAGCCCAGGGCAATGTGTTCTGTCTAGGAAAGCTTCCGGCAGCACACAGGACCTTAACATATTGTATTCCATTAAATGCAGCCTTGCAACACTGGGGCTGGGGGACCGCCCCTGCACACAACCGTCCTCTGCAGGAGCAGGGCTCTTCACAGGCAGCTCAATATTGTAAACAAATCTGCAGAGAAAGACCTGGGTGTCATGGTGGACGACAAGTTGACCATGAGGCAGCAGTGTGCTCTTGTGACCAAGAAGGCCAATGGGATCCTGGGGTGCATTAACAAGAGCGTCTCCAGCAGGTCGAGGGAGGGGATCCTGCCCCTCTACTCAGCCCTGGTGAGGCCACATCTGGAGTATTGTGTCCAGTTCTGGGCCCCACAGTACAAGAGGGATGTGGAGCTGCTGGAGAGAGTCCAGCGCAGGGCCACAAGGATGATGAGGCGCCTGGAACATCTGCCCTATGAGGAGAGGCTGAAGGAGCTGGACCTCTTTAGCCCGGAGAAGAGAAGGCTGAGAGGGGATGTCATCAGTGTCTAGAAGTAGCTCAAGGGAGGGAGTGAGGAGGATGGTGCTGGCCTCTTTTCAGTAGTGGCCACTGACAGAACGAGAGGTAATGGCCACAAACTGAAGCACCAAAAGTTCCACAGGAACTTAAGGACAAATTTTTTAACAGTGAGGGTGACAGAGCACTGGAACAGACCGCCCGGAGAGGTTGTGGAGTCTCCTTCTCTGGAGATCTTCAAAACCCGCTTGGATGCAGTCCTGTGCCACGTGCTCTAGGTGACCCTGCGTGTGCAGGGGGGTTGGACTAGATGTTCTCTAGAGGTCCCTTCCAACCTTAAGCATTCTATGCTTCTATGAAACAGCAGAAGTCAGATTCTGCAATAAAAGGCACGGCCAAACACTGCCATGCACACGCACAGTGTGCATTCATGCACCAAGTTGATGACAGAGGGATTGCCACATTGTTATTCTGACATATTTCTACTTCAGCATTTTTAAGTTATAAGTCTTCTGCAAGAAATAGTCTTGCAGATGAAATGAGAATGACACGACTTTGCGGGTCGCCAGTGGGAATGACACAGAAGGGTGGTCACCATGGGAATGACACGGCGCAGGGGTCGCCATGGGAATGACACGGCGCAGGGGTCGCCATGGGAATGACATGACAGTGGGATCACAATGGGAATGACATGTCGGGGGCAGATCACAATGGAATTTACACAGCAGGGTGGTCGCCAATGGGAATGACACAGTGGACTGGGCTGTCTACGTACCAGGCTAGAGGCTGGGGCTGGGCTGAGGCGCCGGCGGAGAGGAGGCCAGAGGGGAGCCCAGCGCAGGCCGGCACGCTGGTAGAGAGGGCAGAGCAGAGCAGCGGGTGGAGGGCCGGGCTGGGGGAGGAAGCTCCGGGCAGGCTTCAGTGAGGGCAGGAGCAGGGCATCATCGGCCCAGGGCTGATGACCTGGAGGAAGGGATGGAGTGCTCCCTCAGCAAGTTTGCTGATGCTACCAAGCTGGGAGGAGTAGCTGATACCCTAGAGGGCTGCGCTGCCATGCAGAGGGACCTGGACAGACTAGGTGGTGAGAAAACTTATGAAATTCAGCAAGGGCAAATGCAAGGTCCTGCACCTGAGAAGGATTAACCCCAGTCACCAGTACAGGCTGGGGACTGACCTTCTGGAGAGCAGCTCTGCAGAGAAGGACCTGAGTGACAAGTCGACCATGAGGCAGCACTGTGTCCGTGGCCAAGAAGGCCAATGGGACCCTGGGGTGCGTTAAGAAGAGCATCTCCAGTAGGTCGAGGGAGGTGATTCTGCCCCTCTACTCAGGCCTGGGGAGGCCGTATCTGGAGAACCGTGTCCAGTTCTGGGCTCCGCAGTCCAGAACTCCCTCCGCAGAGGGATGTGGAGCTACTGGAGAGAGTCCAGCACAGAGCTACAAGGATGATGAGGGGCCTGGAGCATCTGCCCTATGAGGAGAGACTGAGAGAGCTGGGCCTGTTCAGCCTGAAGAAGAGAAGGCTGAGAGGGGAACTGATCACTGTATAGAAATACCTCAAGAGAGGCAGTGAGGAGGAACGGGCGGCCTCTTTTCAGTGGTGGCCACTGGCAGAACTAGAGGAAAGGGCCACAAACTGAAACATGAGAAGTTCCACAGGAACTTAAGGAAAATTTTCTTGACAGTGAGGGTGACAGAGCACTGGAACAGGTTGCCAAGAGACATTTTGGAGTCTCCTTCCTTGGAGATCTTCAAAACCAACTTGGACGCAATCCTGTGCCACATGCTCTGCATGACCCTGCGTGTGCAGGGGGGTTGGACTGGATGATCTCTAGAGGACCCTTCCAACCTTAACGATTCTATGATTCTATGATAGGTAGGCTTAGGCTAGGTGAGGCTGTGCTTCAGGCTGCCAAAAGTCCTTGGAACGAGTGGAAGGTACCACCTGCTGATTGTTATAACCCTGTGACTTACAGGCAAAGAGACTTTCCCTTTGTGCTTCTTTTGCTGACCTCTTCCTTTCATAGAGCTGGTCAGCACCAGTGGGAGAATCTTGCGTGGGGGTCAACCTACATCTCTGAGATAGTAACATGCTTCTGGTTGTTGCTAGCGCTGCTGCTGTGACGCTAGTTTCAATCGTGAGGCTGTTCAAGTTGGAATGGACAGGATGCCATTGAGAAGGGCCCAAAGGAACATCATGGTGTCACATCAGGTTCCATTGGATCTGAAACTCGTCGCGTATGATGAGCTCTCTTCAGGGAAAGTACTTAGTTTTTCCTGGTTGGAGTTACAGGTCTCTCTGAAATGAGTTCAACTGGAAGGAGCCACCTTTCATGCCTTGAATTCATCTCAACTTGGAGCCAGAAAGAGCTCAGGTCAACTACGTAGCACAAAGGGCTGGCATGCTCCAAGCTGATCTTTGTGCACAGCCAAAACTGCAGCGAAGCTACTTCTTCTCAGACATAAATATGTAAATTCGACAAATTTCACCCCACGCGCTAATATTTTAAGGAATTTCTATTTCCAAAGCTAGACTTTATTGCAGCCCTTTTGCCCCAAGTATCAAGTGATTCTTCCCCTGCAAAACAAAATTGATAGGACAGAGACCCTAGCAGTAAGTTTCTCAGCTCAGAGCGAGGAGGCTCTCTGCAATGTGGCAGCTCTAGCAAGCCGGCACAGTGGCAGCTCCTGACAAAAGACTTGCTGCAGCGCCGAGCCTCTAAAGGGCTCCTCGAGCATCCTCAGCAGCTCTGAGCGCCGGCACCTCCTCTGCACTCGCAGCACGTGCAAGCCGCAGTCCTGCTCACCACGGCCTGCAGACCCTGTCCTGCGCCCACTGCTCAGCTCCCCGGAGGCTCTCGCTGGGATTACAAATTCCGAGCCAGCAGCACCACTCTGCACATCAGGGAACGCTTGGGATTTTGTATTTCCTTCTTTCCTTCCTTCCTTCCTTGCTTCCTCCCTTCCTTCCTTTTTTCTCAGCTGCCAAACATTCACTTCTAAATGCAGCTCTCGTCACAGAATTGATAGGGAATATTGCATTTCTTTAGCCCTTAGACTTTGGGTGGTATTTACAGACTCTATGGCCAACTGATTCTCTCACATTTAGCTCGTTACAAAACAGGAGACAAGAGCACTGAGAACGGCACAGGGTTTTGAATAAGAGGGCTGCTAAACAGCAACTGTAAGGTAAAGTCCATAACTGTTTGTTATGGACTAGAAGTCTTGGACTGAGAATCTTTGCCAGTTTTTGAATTCTTTGCAGCTTTTCTTTTGTGCCTTCTTAGAACTGCACGAGAGGTTTTAAATTGACATGGGACAGTAGAGCTTACAAATTTCTTGCAAGCTTCAGGCAAGGAAGAGCTTCAAAGCAGGAGAAATGCATGAGCTGAAAATGATGGTGAAATAAAATATCGGAAATGGCTGGAATTGTTCGACATTGAGAATGGGGAGGTTCAGCACAAAACCACGAAGAAACTTAAGGGAATGAAGAAGAGATGAAGTGAAGCAACATACAGATTTACTAGAGAAGAAACGAGAAGAAATGCAGAATTTGAAAACGATTGTGAAATGCAATGCCAGGAATACTTGGAATTGTCCCACATCTGACAACAGGGAGGCTCAGCACAAATCCATGAAGAAGAGAGGACCTGAAGCAACATTCAGTTTTAATAAGCAGGAAAGACAAAGAAATGCAGATTTTGAAAACGATTGTGAAATACAATGCCAGGATTAGTGGGAATTGTCCCACAGTTGAGAATGGCAAGTTTCAGCACAAAACCCCGAAGAAACTCAACGGAATGAAGAAGAGATTAACTGAGGCAACATACAGATTTACTAGAGAAGAAAAGAGAAGAAATAGAGAATTTGGAAACGATTGTGAAATACAATACGAGGAAGGGTTGGAATTGTCCAACACCTGACAACAGACAGGTTCAGCACAAAGCCATGAAGAAGGGACGACCTGAAGCAACATTCAGTTTTAATAAACAGGAAAGCCAAGGAAATGCAGATTTTGAAAACAGATGTCAAATACAATAGCAGTAAGGGTTGGAATTGTCCAACAATAGAGAATGGGGAGGTTCAGCACAAAGCCCCGAAGAAACTCAACGCACTGAAGACGAGATTAACTGAGGCAACATACAGATTTACTAGGGAAGAAAAGCGTAGAAATAGAGAATTTGAAAGCAATTGTGATATACAATGTCAGGAAGGGTTGGAATTGTCCAACACCTAAAAATGGGGAGGTTCAGCAAAAGCCACGTAGAAGAGATGAACTGAAACAACATTCTGATTTACTAAACAAGGAAGCAGAAGAAATGAAAAATATTAAAGCTATTGGGAAATACAATACCAGTAATAGTTGGAATTGCCCAACACCTGACAACAGGGAGGTTCAACACAAAACCACGAAGAAACTCATTGGAGCGAAGAAGCGATTAACTGAGGCAACATTCCGATTTACTAGAGAAGAAAACAGAAGAAATGCAGAATTTGAAAACAATGTCAAATACAATAGTAGTAAAGGTTGTAATTGTCCAACACCTAACAACAGACAGGTTCAGCAAAAAACCACGAAGAAAATGAACGGAATGAAGAAGAGATTAGCTAATGAAACATTCAGATTTACTGAGGAAGAAAGCAGAAGAAATAGTGACTTTGAAAACAATTGTGATATACAATACCAGGAAGGGTTGGAATTGTCCAACACCTGACAACAGAGAGGTTCATCACAAAGTCATGAAAAAGAGACGACCTGAAGCAACATTCAGTTTTAATAAACAGGAAAGCCAAGGAAATGCAGATTTTGAAAAAAAATTTGAAATACAATGCCAGGAATAGTTGGAATTGTCCAACAATTGAGAATGGGGAGGTTCAGCACAAAGCCACGAAGAAACTCATTGGAGTGAAGAAGAGATTAACTGAGGCAACATTCCGATTTACTAGAGAAGAAAACAGAAGAAATGCAGAATTTGAAAACAATGTCAAATACAATAGTAGTAAAGGTTGGAATTGTCCAACACCTGACAACAGACAGGTTCAGCACAAAACCACGAAGAAACTCATTGGAGTGAAGAAGAGATTAACTGAAGCAACATTCTGATTTACTAGAGAAGAAAACAGAAGAAATTCAGAATTTAAAATGATTGTGAAATACAATACCAGGAATGGTTGGAATTGTCCAACACCTGACAACAGAGAGGTTCAGCACAAAGCCACGAAGAAGAGGTGACCTGAAGCAACATTCAGTTTTAATAAAAAGGTAAGCCAAGGAAATGCAGATTTTGAAAACGCTTGTGAATTACAATGCCAGGAATGGTTGGAATTGTCCAACAATTGAGAATGGGGAGGTTCAGCACAAAACCACGAAGAAGAGACGACCTGAAGCAACATTCTGTTTTAAGAAACCGAAAAGCCAAGGAAATGCAGATTTTGAAAACGATTGTGAAATAAAATACCAGTAAGGGTTGGAATTGTCCAACACTTGACAACAGAGAGGTTTATCACAAAGCCACGAAGAAGAGACAACCTGAACCAACATTCAGTTTTAATAAACCGAAAAGCCATGGAAATGGAGATTTTGAAAACGATTGTGAAATACAATGCCAGGAATAGTTAGAATTGTCCAACAATTGAGAATAGGGATGTTCAGCACGAAGCCATGAAGAAACTCATTGGAGTGAAGAAGAGATGAACTGAAACAACATTCTGATTTACTAAACAAGGAAGCAGAAGAAATGAAAAATATTAAAGCTATTGGGAAATACAATACCAGTAATAGTTGGAATTGCCCAACACCTGACAACAGGGAGGTTCAACACAAAACCACGAAGAAACTCATTGGAGCGAAGAAGCGATTAACTGAGGCAACATTCCGATTTACTAGAGAAGAAAACAGAAGAAATGCAGAATTTGAAAACAATGTCAAATACAATAGTAGTAAAGGTTGTAATTGTCCAACACCTAACAACAGACAGGTTCAGCAAAAAACCACGAAGAAAATGAACGGAATGAAGAAGAGATTAGCTAATGAAACATTCAGATTTACTGAGGAAGAAAGCAGAAGAAATAGTGACTTTGAAAACAATTGTGATATACAATACCAGGAAGGGTTGGAATTGTCCAACACCTGACAACAGAGAGGTTCATCACAAAGTCATGAAAAAGAGACGACCTGAAGCAACATTCAGTTTTAATAAAAAGGAAAGCCAAGGAAATGCAGATTTTGAAAAAAAATTTGAAATACAATGCCAGGAATAGTTGGAATTGTCCAACAATTGAGAATGGGGAGGTTCAGCACAAAGCCACGAAGAAACTCATTGGAGTGAAGAAGAGATTAACTGAGGCAACATTCCGATTTACTAGAGAAGAAAACAGAAGAAATGCAGAATTTGAAAACAATGTCAAATACAATAGTAGTAAAGGTTGGAATTGTCCAACACCTGACAACAGACAGGTTCAGCACAAAACCACGAAGAAACTCATTGGAGTGAAGAAGAGATTAACTGAAGCAACATTCTGATTTACTAGAGAAGAAAACAGAAGAAATTCAGAATTTAAAATGATTGTGAAATACAATACCAGGAATGGTTGGAATTGTCCAACACCTGACAACAGAGAGGTTCAGCACAAAGCCACGAAGAAGAGGTGACCTGAAGCAACATTCAGTTTTAATAAAAAGGTAAGCCAAGGAAATGCAGATTTTGAAAACGCTTGTGAATTACAATGCCAGGAATGGTTGGAATTGTCCAACAATTGAGAATGGGGAGGTTCAGCACAAAACCACGAAGAAGAGACGACCTGAAGCAACATTCTGTTTTAAGAAACCGAAAAGCCAAGGAAATGCAGATTTTGAAAACGATTGTGAAATAAAATACCAGTAAGGGTTGGAATTGTCCAACACTTGACAACAGAGAGGTTTATCACAAAGCCACGAAGAAGAGACAACCTGAACCAACATTCAGTTTTAATAAACCGAAAAGCCATGGAAATGGAGATTTTGAAAACGATTGTGAAATACAATGCCAGGAATAGTTAGAATTGTCCAACAATTGAGAATAGGGATGTTCAGCACGAAGCCATGAAGAAACTCATTGGAGTGAAGAAGAGATGAACTGAAACAACATTCTGATTTACTAAACAAGGAAGCAGAAGAAATGAAAAATATTAAAGCTATTGGGAAATACAATACCAGTAATAGTTGGAATTGCCCAACACCTGACAACAGGGAGGTTCAACACAAAACCACGAAGAAACTCATTGGAGCGAAGAAGCGATTAACTGAGGCAACATTCCGATTTACTAGAGAAGAAAACAGAAGAAATGCAGAATTTGAAAACAATGTCAAATACAATAGTAGTAAAGGTTGTAATTGTCCAACACCTAACAACAGACAGGTTCAGCAAAAAACCACGAAGAAAATGAACGGAATGAAGAAGAGATTAGCTAATGAAACATTCAGATTTACTGAGGAAGAAAGCAGAAGAAATAGTGACTTTGAAAACAATTGTGATATACAATACCAGGAAGGGTTGGAATTGTCCAACACCTGACAACAGAGAGGTTCATCACAAAGTCATGAAAAAGAGACGACCTGAAGCAACATTCAGTTTTAATAAAAAGGAAAGCCAAGGAAATGCAGATTTTGAAAAAAAATTTGAAATACAATGCCAGGAATAGTTGGAATTGTCCAACAATTGAGAATGGGGAGGTTCAGCACAAAGCCACGAAGAAACTCATTGGAGTGAAGAAGAGATTAACTGAGGCAACATTCCGATTTACTAGAGAAGAAAACAGAAGAAATGCAGAATTTGAAAACAATGTCAAATACAATAGTAGTAAAGGTTGGAATTGTCCAACACCTGACAACAGACAGGTTCAGCACAAAACCACGAAGAAACTCATTGGAGTGAAGAAGCGATTACCTGAGGCAACATTTCGATTTACTAGAGAAGAAAACAGAAGGAATGCAGAATTTGAAAACAATGTCAAATACAATAGTAGTAAAGGTTGGAATTGTCCAACACCTGACAACAGACAGGTTCAGCACAAAACCACGAAGAAACTCATTGGAGTGAAGAAGCGATTACCTGAGACAACACTCCGATTTACTAGAGAAGAAAACAGAAGAAATGCAGAATTTGAAAACAATTGTCAAATACGATACCAGGAAGGGTTGGAATTGTCCAACACCTGCCACAGGGATGTTCAGCACAAAGCCATGAAGAAGAGATGAACTGAAGCAGCATTTAGATTTACGAAAGAGGAGAGCAGAGTAAATGCAGAATTTGAACATGATATTTTCTATGTTTTCTTTCAAGGTAGTATGCTGACCTACTAAAGGAAACTCTTAAAGAACTCTGAAAGAGGTCCAATCTTAAAATGTCTTCATTACCTTTTGCTTAATTACAGTTGCTGAGACAGGGG
Source organism: Tinamus guttatus (assembly GCF_059628265.1). Classification (NCBI taxonomy): domain Eukaryota; kingdom Metazoa; phylum Chordata; class Aves; order Tinamiformes; family Tinamidae; genus Tinamus; species Tinamus guttatus. The sequence goes on along the minus strand of NW_028289518.1, from coordinate 90,643 downwards.
CTTTAGTAATTAGAGGACAAGGATAGGGAACTTCATTCAGTAACTCCTGAGGTTGAAAATATCATCTACTTACCTACTGTAGCAATTCTGCCCCACAGTCCTCTCATTTCAGTAGATCACACATTTGAGTCTCTTCCTCATTGTCACTGCCTTGACACTCATTCCCACTGGGATTTTAGCAAGAACATCATGCTACTTTACTACGGCAAGAAAGAATCACGGTAAGTTTTTTTTTTTTTTTCCCTTTCATCTGGGCCAGAAGAAGAAGAACAGAAGTTACTGGTTTCTATTCCACAAATTTGATGTCAAAGGGAAAAAAGAAAATCCACAAATTCAGATATTTCTCTAGTACATACCAACAACTTTTAAGGAGAGTTATGTATTTCTCCAAAATTATTTTGCTACATTCACTTAAGTGGAGCCTGCTTTAGATGCTGGGAATAGCAGGTAGCCAAAGAAAATATAATCTCTAAAAGAATAATTTCTTTTAAGAATAACTTATTATTCATATAGCTTATATTATTTATATTGCCTATATACAGACAATCATCAGGAGGTTTTTTCTTAAACCTAATTCTCAAAAGAAAAAAAAATCCCCACCAAAATTCTTCCCTCAAATAACTTCCCCCTCAAAATAATTCCCTTTCAACACCCCCCAAGAACATTCCTAACAAATAATTTTCTATAAAGAAACACTAAAAAAAAATCCGTTCCAAAAAACTATGCCTGACCAAATATTTCCTTCTGATTTTTTTTTCCCATCCAGATCATTTTATCCTATGAAAAAATCACACAAAACACACACACAACTTTTATTTTTTGACAAAACCCTTTCCCTTCCAATAAGGTTTTCCCCTCCAAAGGCTGTTGCAGATGGCTCGGGATTGGGCAATAATCACGCAAAATCAGGTGGCTACGTCAAGCATTATTTCAGGTGAAAGCACATAAACGGAGGAGCAAAATACGGATAGTTGCTCACAACTTAGTACTTGCTAGCAGGATACTGAGCCTGAACATCCTCTCGAGCTGGTGGATTGGAGGGTTGCTGACAGGCTCCCAACTTGGCGGGCGTCCCTGTGGAGACAACGTATACCTCGGTGTTAGGTGTCTCCCCGTTCCCCTTCCCGCACTGTCTTTTTACGCACGGTGCCTCCTGCCCCGTAGGGCCAGTACGTGCCAGGAGGCAGGTCGGGGGGCGGACAAACTCCACCCTCAGCCACATAACCTTCCCTCCCGGGTGCGCAAGCGCGCATACCAGTAGGGGGTCCCAGCCCTCAGTCTGAGGGTCCTGCCTTCCTCATCTTCCTCCTCCTCCTGGTGCGGCTGACCTTCAAACTGGGTTAGAGCACATCTGCGGTTAAGCTGGCTGCAAGTCCGGTCCAGCAGCCACCTTCAACTGGTTTTGGACGGAGTCGGCTGTGAACGTGGCTGAGCAGCCGCCTCCGTGTTCCTTATCGTTCCGCCCAAATGGGCAAACATCTTATTTCTCAAGGTCTGGATTCTGTTTCGCACAATAGTCTTATGACCTTACAGAGCATAAATAATCATAAAAATATCTACCTCCTATACATGCCGCCCCGTGATCTGTAGAGGTCAATCTATTGTAGCGAAGCACCCGAAGAGATAACATTTTCATAGCAGTTTCAACCATACCTCGTGTCAGCATCATTACACAAGGGATACAGTACATAACACAGACAAATACAGCAAATAGAAATAATAGCCCCAATAGCAGTTTCTGTAGCCATGGCCAACCCCACTTCCACTGTCCGAATGCATTCCAGTCATCAGCATCTCTCAGTTGATGAGTCAGATCCTGTAAGGCCTGGATCTGGCAAGGTATAGACTTGGAGTGGTCGCTTGGATTCATATAGCACATGCCTCCTACCTCTTCACACCCATGGCCATCCATAAGCAATAACATATCTATGGCAGTGTGGTCTTGTACAGTTGCGTGCTGAATCGAGTCCACTTCTACTCACAATGAGGACAAAGCTCTCGTTGTAGCATTGCTGGACTTTGCTAGCCAGCATCCCAGTCTGCACAACGTGGTCAATGCTTGCTCGGCAGCGATCCCCGGAGCCAATGGCAACGCTATAGTATTTTTCTCTGTTGTCCCAAAGTCATTTATGTTGGTAGAGGCGATAGACACAGACAGATGCAACCATTTTAAGGGAAAGTTCCTTCAAGGTATCATGATTGCCCTGGGGATTCAAGGGGACTTGCATACCCCTTGGCATCTCCAGAGCTCTGGTACAGTGCGAAGGATGAATGGGAACATTAAAAGGCATCTTCTAAAATTGGTGTTAGAAGCTAAAACACCATGGAGACAACTTCTACCATTCAAGAATGAGAACAAAACCTAGGGGAGACATTTAACTGTTCTCCTTTGAAAGAATATTCGAGATTCCCCACCCTACTAACACCCAAGCTGCCGGGAATGTAAAGATGAGTGATCAATATGTGGGCAGAATACTTTCCCGTGTAAAGGATCTCCAACAGGAAGTCCAGCTCGCACAGATCCTGCCCTTGGATTTTGCAGTACCAGGAGATCGGGTCTTGGTCAAAAAGCAGAAAAAGCACCACTGGCAGCAAAGTGCAGTGGACCTTAGAACCACAGAAACATCAGTCAAGACAGCTGAGCATGGATGGCCATGATGCCTAAAATCTGGACTTCTCAGTTGAAGGAAAAGGATGGAAAGCCCCGGATAACTCTCCTTAGAGCTGTAACGCTGTCTGGGGTTGGGTCAGGAGAATAAATGCTGGGTCTGTGGGAGTCCAGGAGGATATGAAGACTAGCCATGGGTGCCAGCCCTATGGAACCCAGGTGCTTAGTTAATAACTTATGCAGAGTTCACTATGCTTCTAAAGATGGGTGTAGAGGTTTGTAAAAACAAATATTGAAAAAAAAGAGAGGGAGGGATTGAGCAGAATACACAAGTTTGTGTATTCACAAATAAGGGGACTTCCCCACAGTCTTTGGCTGATGAGTGGGACAAAGGAATATATGCAGGAGAGGAGACTGAGCGGAGCCATGAGTGAGTGGGACAGGAGAGCATATGCCAAAAGGAGGGTGAGCTCAGGTTGAGAGCAGATGGAAGGAGGCAGGAGTTTGGTGTAGGCAGGCCGGGAAGGATGTAACTTCTGAGCACCTTGGCCAACGGGGAAAAGGAGAGGGCGTCCCTCACTCGAGAAAGTAGGATAAAAGGGGGCTGCATCCTCCAGCAGTTGGAGAGACCCCACAGGAATATGCCCGGTGGACTCTTCCTTTATTCAAATAAAGTTTTAAGATTCCTCTGTCTCCTTTTTGGACATGCAGCTCTTGACAGTGAGATTTTCTGCACACAAGTTACTTACACTGTTGTTTTGCAGAATTAAATTAGCCTGTTAGTAACCATTGTTAATAAAGGGAACATTAAATCCACTCACATTCTCAATATTGAACAATGCTGACCATAATAGAACGGGAATGTAAAAGATCTTTGTGCAAGTATTCTGAGAGACCAAATTATCAAGTGGATATAGAACTGTATGTAACAACCATACTTAGAAAAGCATTTATAGAGTCTAGTGAAAAATGAGCTTCAAGCTGAACAAATTCTGCAAGGCATTGAAATATCAAAGAAAAAGACAGCTTTCAAGCCATGAATTTGAAGGAAAACTAACATTTTGCAGAGGCCTTTTCTGATACTTCTATGCCTCTTTTTCATCATAGTTCTTCTTGATAACATTCAGATCTATTTTTAAAATAAACTCTTTTTTTCTTTTTTTTTTTCTTGATAATGTGCCAATATTTTGTGAGAGAATTAATTATTCCTGAAGTGATTTAAAAGACTCAAATACTTTGTCATCTTTTTCCCCCCAAAATCCTTCCCATTCTGGCATGATATATGTCACGTGCCTAAAAGTGTGGAGAACTACAGCATAAATCCAAAAATTATCTTCATTTCCTGATATACAGAAATAACATCAAGCTAGAAGAACGCTTCTGCATTAACAGGATAACTGAAAAAACACTGTAATGATATCCATTTAAAAGGAATTCTAGAACAGCAGTTACTGAATTCCATTCATTACAAATAACACTATAAAGCCATGAATTGGAATCAATTTACACGCTGACACCTGAGAAATGTATTGTTTGTATTTTTCCATCCTGTGCCAAGTGCATAGAGGTATTTTCTTTCATTCATTTCTCAAAAATACAAACATCTCTTCCTTGAAATTCAGTAAATTTGATGGCTTCACAAGTATACGCAAAATAATTTTCACAAGCTTGTTATGCACTGTTAGCAATGTTCTTCATGTGTAGATTTTATTGAGTATTTCATTGTTAAATTTCTACAAGCAGTAAAAAAGAGACCTGATTTACAGTGTTTCCATATCTGTTGCAGAAGAACAAATACTGGCATTGTGTCATTAATACAGAACTTCAATACAGAACTGCTGCTTGTTAAAAAAAACGCCCTATATAAATTGCCCTATATAGATAACAAAATACATAAAAAATACATGAAGAACACTGGTAGGTTACAGGAAAGATGTGTTGTCTTACAAGCAGCTCCGAAAGCATGAGATAACTAGGGATCATAAATATGGATCAGTACAGGGTGATCCATAGGCCTCCTATCAGGGCCAGCTGCCAGGCCCCAGAAGCCCAGGCACCCCAAGGCCTTTGAGGCAGCCCCAAGTGCTTCTAGGGCTGCCTTTAACCACAACCCACCGGCGTTCTCTCACTGGAGGTGAAAACTGCACAGAATTCCTCCAGGGGGTACTGATCCCATCTTCGGGTGTAGCCACACAGCTACAACTGTGATAGATACAGGAGCTTGGGATAAAGAGCTGTAACTCGGCCTGTGTAGACTTAGTCACGATGTGGCAGAGATGACTCACATCCTAATGCTTGCTTCAAATGGGAGATGGGTTTTCTTAACATTCAACTTCCTTAAGTAGGCACTGCTGTAATGGCAACGTTTTGACTATTGCTTTTTTCTCCTCTCAACCCTGGGCTTTTCACTCCCACTGCTTTTTGATCTTGGTTCCTATTTGCTATGGAGGAGAAAGTAGAAGGCAAGTATTTCTCAGTGAACAAATAACAGGGAACCGTAGAGAAAGATTGGATGCCACTTGTGGGATAGCTGATGGATAGCCATGTTCCGGAGAAAGAGAAATCATGACTTAAGAAAATGTTTTCATCCCAGAAACTTACATGCGTCATGAGAGTCCGGTGGGAATTCCTGAGGAGCCGGATCCCCCCGTTGTCGTGGATTACAGCAAGCTTGTGGTATGTCTGTTTTCAGTTTTCTTTAGAACAAGGTAGGGAACTTTCTCCCCTCACTGCTGTGAGGGAAGCGGAGCTTGATGGGCAGTTGTGGGCAGTATTTCCACTTGCCTGGTTGCTGTGTGTGGGTCCACTCCGACAGCCTCACTCCACGCACAGCTCCTGGACAGTGTTGGCAGTCAGTTGTGCTGTGATGGGACTGTTTAGCTCCTGAAGCCTTCAAGAGCTTTTGCAGAAGGTCTCGTGCTATTTTCAACTCGTGTTGTCTCCATTTTGTTTTCAGCATCTGCTGGATTCTGTCACTAAGAGGACAAGGACCTTCAACATCTTTTACCTAGAAAAAAATATACGCTCTCTTCTGCCAGTGCATTTACAAGCACCGGAACGAATATGACAAAACTAAACTCAATATGGTAAATTTTATATATGTTTTCTAATGGTTATATATAGTATTCTGTCATGGTTACAGAGTCTGCATGCCCTCTGAATATCATGCTTATTTCATATTCATTGCTTTAGTGCTTAGCTGTCATGTTATAAGACTTACTTATTTCCATCTGGAAGACATTTACCCATATTGCAAAACCATTGTTATATTTGGCATAACACTTTTCAGTTTCAGCAGGAAAAAGAGATTGGACTTGAAGACAACAGTTCCACCCACCCAGCTCCTTCAAAGCAATTAACCTTGGAGACTGTGGATGGCTGTTCTTGCTATCCACAAGTGTATCCAAGGTGTAGGGGGACCATGAAAGGAGGGTGCTCTTCTCAGTCTGTTACTTCCTCTTTCTCCCCCCCCTACAAGCAGGCAAACATTTGCAGATGTCTTCAGGAGGCATCCACCACCCAAGCTGGGCAATCCCAGTGTTGATTTGGTTTAGAGATGCTGGAAATGGAGTGTTCGGGTCCAAAGAAGCCATGAGCCCACTCGTCCCTGAGGCACCTGTGTGTGAGAATAGATGAAATTCTTGGTCCCTCTGCAGTTTACCTTGAAAAGAAGGAGCCTCTTTGCTTAGGCACTGGTATCTCCATCTCTTCCCTCACATCTGATTGAGAGGTAGAACGGACACTCTGTTCTCACTGTGCACAAATGGGGATATTTTGGATTCAGGGAGGTCACGCCTGACAGACGTTCCCTTCTCACCTGGTATAATGCCACGTACTAGCTTGAGAAGGGAAAATATTGATGTTATCCCAGCACTTGTGGGCTTCTGGAACCTAACATTGGAATGCTCAAACTAAATGTGCCTGGATTTCTTTGTTTCCTCCATTTTTCTTTAGCTGTAAGTACAGTTCTCTCTTCTTCTGAGTGCACTGGGCAAGTAGCAAAGGTAAATTAATTATGGAGCATCCAGCAAGTAACTTTCTCAGCTTTTAGCTGTGGTTGCTCAGGGAGGATCTCTTCCGACCTGTTTTAACAAATGTTGCTCCAGGCTCTGTGTCCTCTACTCTTTTGGACACATAGGGATGTCTCTGAAGCTACAGAGAATAGAGAAGCATTGTGATGCTTTTAGCACATGATATAGCTAAATATCACCAACAGGGGAATATATTTACAGATGCTTTAACTTTGTGTGAAGAAAGAAACTATCAGGTTCTTAAACTATTATTTGTGCTTATTGATAATTCTTCTTTTCTTTATTATCAGGAAATGAAGAAAATCATTAGGAACTTCTACTGTGCTTCATAATGTGATCTTGAGAACACTTCCACTTTATTTAAAATAAAATTTTAATTGCATTCTCTTATTAGCTGTGTATAGTTCAGTAAAGAGTACTTTTAAATATATTACATACATACAGATATGGATGTATAAGGCATAAATGTATATAAAATCTATATAAAACAAATTAAGATATATTTTATAGCTGTATTATAATTATAAATATTACATATTTTAATAGATATAAATATATAAAATACATATAAAATAAGTCTTAAGATATGTTTTTATACATCCATATTTATAAAACAAATATATATTTTTTATTGTTTGAATTGTATTGTTTTAATAAAAACCTATTTTAAGTGAAACAGCATTCAAGTTTGTCTGTTTTAATTGTAGAATAATTTCAGCAGTAAAAATCTTTCTTCTTCCTGGTATATTAAGTAGATCATGGGAAAGTTTACCTCCTTCTTGGTTTATCAGTTATATAACTGAGGCAAACAAGAAAAATGCATAGGGAAGAAAACAGGAAGCTCTCATCTTGCCCTGGCTTGATCTCCAACTTAGCTGGCTGCTGCCTTCGATTGACAAGACTGGTCTGTATGGATCTTAGAGAATAGGACGGTTTTCCTTTTTTTTTAAAAAAAAAAAGAAAAGAAAAAAAAAACAGAAGTCAACAAACTGTGCAGTAGGGGTGAAGCTGAGAAATTATGAGAATGATGCCTGAAAGTAGCTTCTGAGAAGCCCGAGAGAGTACACACTGAAAACGTCCAGTTTTGCTTCCCTCCTCGTTTGCTTTTTGTGTGTCCTCGTGTTTCTCCTCTAGTTGGGCTCTGCAGGCTACATTGCTGGGATGGTAAATGGCCCACAAGAGCAAGCAAGCGTTGGCTCTGCTTCCCAGGCCGAGCTAAGGAGCTTCTCCCACCCCTGAGACACGAGGCCTCACCTGCAGAGTGTACAAATTCACTTCTTAACCATTACTAGAGCTACTTGTCTCATATATTCTGGGTAAATCAGGGCAAAGCGTGTGCCAGATAAGCTCTGTGTTTTATATCTCAGTTGTTTTCTTGGATGGGTTACAGATGCAGGCTTTGTCCAGGCTTCACTTAAGCGTGGAAAATAAAATGTCCAGATTTCTAAAGTGGATGCCTGTAAGTTAAGTGAAGGCAATTCTTGTCTATTGGTGCTTTGTGTGAAAGCCACGGGCCTGCACGTGCTTGCACCACTGGGCACCAGGAAGGTTTCCTTGCATCTCCAGGGAGAGGAGAGGGAAAAAATTATAGAAGCAAAAATCTGTTTCTTAGCCCTTGAAGATGGTGTTGAAATCCTGACATCTTAAATGCACCTTTCACCAGGGAGTCGCTGTTGGTTCATTCTGTGGTAACAGGGAAACTTCTTACACTGAAAAAGAAGGGACAGGGTGGGAAAGGCAGACCCAGAAACAATCTTCTGGTAACGCTTTTGCACTTCAAACTTTTGGTTCAACTTTTTTTGTACTGCTGCTCTCAGCAGGAAACTGTTGCTATGGTGTTTTAGAAGTGTATGTGTATAAATGGGCAAATAGCGGTGGTCTTCCCTCATGTGATGCTATGGGGGTGATCCTTCCTAAAAGTCACTCTTTGTTTCTTCCTACCTCTGCTGCTGTTCCCAGAGTTGGGTGTCTGACCTCAAAACCGCATAACCCTGTTAAAAACAGCGAGGAGAAGCACATCACTGCAGGAAGAGCGCGGGGCAAGAGCTAAAACTAAACCCTAAACTAAATCCTAAAACTCACCCTGTGAGTGCGTATTGACGGAAGAGGTCCTCTCAGCTTTCAACAGGTATATACAGAAATGTTTTTTGGATCTGTATGGCTTTTCCCACCCTAAATCTTTAATTCTGGGCCAGTTCGTTAAAGGCCGTGGGTGGTGGACCTGGGCCCTCCCAAACTCCCCTCCCTGCTGACAGACGCGGGGGAACTGCTGCAATCTCGGACTCGTGACGGGACAGCCATTTTTTGAAAACGGAATTATATAAAAGCACAATAAAGAACATGTATCATGCTGCTATTGCACATGGCATGGGACATAACACCTAGCAATGCTCAATGTCCAACTGTGCAATCTTTGCATGTAAGTTTTAGTCGTCGTGCCATCTTTATCTCTAGCATCTCTTTATCTCTATCTTTATCTATTATCTTTATCTATTATTTTTATCTCTAACATCTCTTTATCTAGCCACTTCCTAAGCTGATCTTAGGTCAAGACTGCCTGTGTGTAAATGGGAAGAGTCCTGCATTATAGCAAATCTACCCAACCCTGCTTTTTATGCTGGGGTCAGCGTTGTACTGCACAAAGCTTCCTTTTTCAGGTGAAACTTCTAATTGTGAACAGAGTTGCTGCATTAAGAAAGAGGTATTTCTTACATTCTAACTACTCTATGAGCAGTTCTTCTAGCGCTATTTATTTTTCTTTCATATAGGTTTTTTTTTTAAAAAAATGAAATGCTTGATGTTATTAGCTGCCCTGTAGATAGGGGCCTTCAGTAGTAGGCCCCTGCAGTGGGCATGGGAGGCAGGGGCTCCCCTTAGAGTGGGCCAAAGAACTGGATGTGTGAATATTGGAGAATTTTTGGGCAAAAGTCGTCTCTCTCTTCCTGTTAAGGTAAGGCGTAAAAGGGGTGCATGCTTTGGGAAGAGTTCCTGTTAGTGTTTTTGGCGGGGGTGGGGGGGGCTTAATTTGGCTGCCTAGCCGAGGCGTCCGGCCTCGGGGAATTCTGTGTGCGTGGACGAGCTCAGCTCAGCGCTTAGTGCCCAGTGTGGCCTGCAGCGGTGCCAGCAGGCTGGAGTTAACGCTCCGCTTCCCGCTGGGAGAGGCTGGTTTCAGAGCTGGTGCGTGAGCAGGGTGGGCAGAGCAGGGGGTCCGAGCGGTGCCCGCTTGTGGTTCTGGGATTCTTGGTGCCCGCCTGTGGTTATGGAGCTGCCCCTGCTGCTTCTTGGTGGCGATGGGCTCTTGCTTTTTCTCTTTGAGTAGAGGGTTATAAACTCCGTGTTTTCAGGGGAACAACTGGGGAACAACAACAAAAAAACCCTATATGAAAAAAAAATAAATAGCGCTAGAAGAACTGTTCATAGAGTAGCTAGAATGCAAGAAATACCTCTTTCTTAAGGCAGCCACTCTGTTTACAATTAGAAGTTTCACCTGAAAAAGGAAGCTTTGTGCAGTACAACACAGCATAAAAAGCAGGGTTGGGTGGCCTTAGGCCTAGATTTGCTATTATCCAGGACTCTGCCCTTTTATACATGGGCAGTCCTGACCTAAGATTAGCGTAGGAAGCAGAGCCAACGCTTTCTTGCTCTGGTGGGCCATTTAGCATCCCAGGAATGGAGCCTGCAGAGCCCAGCTAGAGGAGAAACACGAGGGCACTGACAAAGCAAACGAGGAGGGAAGCAAAACTGGACGTGTTCAGTGTGTACTCTCTCGGGCTTCTCAGAAGCTACTTTCAGGCATCATTCTCGTAATTTCTCAGCTTCACCCCTACTGCACAGTTTGTCTTTTTTTTTTTAAAAATGGAAAGCCATCCTATTCTCTAAGATCCATACAGACCCATCTTGTCAATCAAAGGCAGTAGCCAGCTAAGTTGGAGATCAAGCCAAGGCAAGATGGGAGCTTCCTGTTTTCTTCACTATGCATTTTTCTTGTTTGCCTCAGTTATATAACTGATAAACCAAAAAGGAGGGAAACTTTCCCATGATCTACTTAATATACCAGGAACAAGGAAGATTTCTAATGCTGAAATTATTCTACAATTAAAACACACAAACTCGAATGCTGTTTTACTTAAAATAGGTTTTTATTAAAACAATATTTTTTTATTGTTTGAAATGTATATTTGCTTTATAAATATGGAGGCGTAAAAGACATATCTTAAAACTTATTTTAATAGATATAAATATATAAAATACATATAAAATATGTAATATATATAATTATAGTACAACTATTAAATTTATCTTATTTGTTTTATATATATTTTATATATGTATATGCCTTATACATCCATATCTGTATGTATGTAATAAATATATTTACAAGTACTCTTTACTGAACCATACACAGCTAACAAGAGAATGCAATTAAAATTTTATTTTAAATAAAGTAGAAGTGAAGTGTTCTGAAGATCACATTATGAAGCACAGTAGAAGTTCCTAATGATTTTCTTCATTTCCTGATAATAAAGAAAAGACAAATTATCAATAAGCACAAATAATAGTTTAAGAACCTGATAGATTCTTTCTTCACACAAAGTTAAAGCATCTGTAAATACATTCCCCTGTTGGTGATATTTAGCTATATCATGTGCTAAAAGCATCACAATGCTTTTTTTTTTTTTAAAGAAAAATGGAGGAAACAAAGAAATCCAGGCACATTTAATTTGAGCATTCCAACGTTAAGTTCCAGAAGCCCACAAGTGCTGGGATAACATCAATATTTTCCCTTCTCAAGCTAGTACGTGGCATTATACCAGGTGAGAAGGGAACGTCTGTCAGGCGTGACCTCCCTGAATCCAAAATATCCCCATTTGTGCACAGTGAGAACAGAGCGTCCGTTCTACCTCTCAATCAGATGTGAGGGAAGAGATGGAGATACCAGTGCCTAAGCAAAGAGGCTCCTTCTTTTCAAGGTAAACTGCAGAGGGACCAAGAATTTCATCTATTCTCACACACAAGCACCTCAGGGACGAGTGGGCTCATGGCTTCTTTGGACCTGAACACTCCATTTCCAGCATATCTAAACCAAATCAACACTGGGATTGCCCGCCTTGGGCGGTGGATGCCTCCTGAAGACATCTGTAAATGTTTGCCTGCTTGTAGGAGGGGGAGAAAGAGGAAGTAACAGACTGAGAAGAGCACCCTCCTTTCATGGTCCCCCTACACCTTGGATACACTTGTGGATAGCAAGACCAGCTATCCACAGTCTCCAAGGTTAATTGCTTTGAAGGAGCTGGGTGGGTGGAACTGTTGTCTTCAAGTCCAATCTCTTTTTCCTGCTGAAACTGAAAAGAGTTATGCCAAATATAACAATGGTTTTGCAATATGGATAAATGTCTTCCAAATGGAAATGGGTAAGTCTTATAACATGACAGCTAAGCACTAAAGCAATGAATATGAAATAAGCATGATATGCAGAGGGCATGCAGACTCTGTAACCATGACAGAATACTATATATAACCACTAGAAAACATATATAAAATTTACCATAATGAGCTTAGTTTTGTCATAATCGTTCCGGTGCTTGTAAATGTACTGGCTGAGGAGAGCGTATATTTTTTTCTAGGTAAAAGATGTTGAAGGTCCTTGTCCTCTTAGTGACAGAATCCAGCAGATGCTGAAAACAAAATGGAGACAACACGAGTTGAAAATAGCACGAGACCTTCTGCAAAAGCTCTTGAAGGCTTCAGGAGCTAAACAGTCCCATCACAGCACAACTGACTGCCAACACTGTCCAGGAGCTGTGCGTGGAGTGAGGCTGTCGGAGTGGACCCACACACAGCAACCAGGCAAGTGGAAATACTGCCCACAACTGCCCATCAAGCTCCGCTTCCCTCACAGCAGTGAGGGGAGAAAGTTCCCTACCTTGTTCTAAAGAAAACTGAAAACAGACATACCGCAAGCTTGCTGTAATCCACCACAACGGGGGGATCCGGCTCCTCAGGAATTCCCACCGGACTCTCATGATGTCCGGCCAGACACTCTTGACGCATGTAAGTCTCTGGGATGAAAACACTTTCTTAAGTCATGATTTCTCTTTTTCCAGAACATGGCTATCCATCAGCTATCCCACAAGTGGCATCCAATCTTTCCCTACCGTTCCCTGATATTTGTTCACTGAGAAATACTTGCCTTCTACTTTCTCCTCCATAACAAATAGGAACCAAGATCAAAAAGCAGTGGGAGTGAAAAGCCCAGGGTTGAGAGGAGAAAAAAGCAATAGTCAAAACGTTGCCATTACAGCAGTGCCTACTTAAGGAAGTTGAATGTTAAGAAAACCCATCTCCCATTTGAAGCAAGCATTAGGATGTGAGTCATCTCTGCCACATCGTGACTAAGTCTACACAGGCCGAGTTACAGCTCTTTATCCCAAGCTGCTCGTTATCAGAAAGATGCACGTGCCATAAAAGAAAGCAAATGATTGTTGGTTTGCGAGGAGATAGAATTACAAAACTGATTTCAGAATCAGAAGAGCAGCAGCTTAAGAAAAATGACTTTCGTGGCATAATTAGAGGGACAGAATCTTAATGGAAGCAACACAGTGCAGTGATTTGTAAAGAAATAATAGAATGAAATTAAAGGAGGCTAATGTAAACCCCTCAACAACAAAATGGAGCTAACTGGTCTGCTGGACCTTTCGCTTACCTTTTGAATCACCCTCTTGGAAACTTGCTGTATTTTGGGAATCCAAAGTGTCATTTCAATTTCTTAGCCCTGAATTAGGAGAAAACTGGGCTCTTTTCTTTTCAGAGCCAGATTTAGTCACAGAGGCAAAATCTCTTGTTTTCTGTCTCATGTTTATTTTCATAGACATTTGTCTGTCGCCGTGGAAGACTATTGTGGCTTTCTTCCACACGAGAACCTCCTATGAACTCACCTTCAGTCTGGTGCATGCTAGAAGCACCGTTTTCCAGGAACTCTTCTCCCTCACTGTCTACTTCCTCTTGGTCTTCTCCACTTCTATTCACTTTACTCCACTGCAAAATCTTTCTCCTCTTTGTTTCACCACTGGAAGTGCAATTCTTCCTTTTGCGTTTTCTTTTGGACGGAACTGCAATAAGATATTAGAAAAAAACAACCCAAAATATAAGCAAAGCAGCTCCTCCTTTAAAATTTGCTCTTCTTATCTTCCTCGTATGTATGTCAAGTAAAACAATCAAAGAACTGAAAGTACTGACATATCTCACTACACATGTAGGTCTAAAGAAAAGGTTGCAAGTTCATGTGGTCCATTTGCTGTTAGATTTTTAAATTTATTCAAGACTTTAAACTAGATTTGAAGCGCAGAAAATTCCTACTTTAGCCTTGCTTTGCAGTCCTATTGTCTGCCTATTGGGTAAAGTTGCTTACTGTCTCATTACATGAACTAATAGAGATGAATAGCAAAAAAGCCTTTGGAGAAAAGCTCTTCTTCAAATCTCCTATAAAACCAGTAAAGATCAAAAGCAGAGTGAATGCTGGGAAGAGTTAAAAAGAGACCATTTCAAGAAAGTAACTGAAGGATAAAGAAAATTCTCAGTAAAGTTTTATGATTCAGATAACCTGTTTAAAACTGTTTTTGTCCTTATGCCTTCCAAAAAGGAAAACAAAAAAACCCCACCCTTCTTTCTATTTACAGAATATTGCACAAAACAGACGGGTGAAATCCTTGGCAAAGTTTCCACCGGCAGAAACCTTGTCACGAGAAGGATACCAATGGCATTAGCAATATCACCCAGAAAGACTGTTGGTGGGGAGAAAAAAAAGAAAAAAAAATCTAAAAACAAAAAGCAACTTGCCATTAGGCAGTGGTGTAGGGCAGGCTCCAGGCATCACTGGCATCTCTATTCTTTCGTTACACTTGTTATCTTGTTTATTACATCCAGAAACAGAGGGCTGCTGTGGCATCACCTCGTAGTGAGATGGCACATCCTGTGAAGAGCTGCAGCCTTGCAGTGAAGAACAGACAGCAAAAAAGTTGGTCTCACGTTTCTACTTACAAATACTGAGGCAAGTCTTCAAATCCCGAGGGTTGGAATACATACCTCTTTTCTCACGAGACTCTTCAATTTCTTCACAAAGTTGACCCAAGTCTTTATCCATTTCTTCCTTCACTATGGCATGGGCAACATCTCTCAGAGCACAAGCTTTGTCTCTAAGGAGACGATCTGAAAGTTGACAGTCAGAACTGAGTGTTTGCCACTAGCTAAGTGAAATCCTTGATTTGGATCATATGGAAAAGATGAACTCTTTTCCCAAAGAGGTTTTGCAAGCTATTTCAGTGAATAGTTTTGGCAGAAGAACATAAAAGTTAATAATGAAGGCAGAGGCACTACATCTTCATTAGCACCTATTGCACATAATTTCATCTCTAAATAATTTAACACTACATGAGTTTTTAAAGTGGCAAGAAATGCTCTCTGTGGATGTTTCAAGGGAGCTAATCCCAAGGCCATTGTAAAGAGACAACTCTTCTCAATCTATGCATTTTAAAGGTTGTCTAAATGAGGGATAAAGAGCTATCCTCACCTCCAGCTTCTCTATCTGGCTTGTATTCTAAGGCACTGCTACAGATTAGATCAAGATCTTTCAGAAAATCTCCTGCAGTTATATATTGGTGCAAGTCAATTTTAGAGAGAATTGTTGAAAGGTCCATTGGCTGTTTAATAACTGTGATATAATCAGGTACTTACAAATTAAATAGATGGGTTCAGAGGTTTTATTAGACTTACACAGTATCTACCCACATTATTTTAATAAATTCAAATAATGACTTCTTACAAACCCTGAATATTTGTGACATTATGAGCAGAGAGTGGAATTAACCACTTAGCTGCTTGAAAAAGGAAGGGCTCTTTCAAAGGGCTTTGAAGAGACACACTGGAAGGGAGAAGAAAGGCAGCAGGAAGCTGGGGAGTGTGTGTGGGACAGCGAAGGGAACAGACATGCAGAGCAGGATTTGCTTCCTTCAGCTTCAGAACATCACAGTAAATACATTGGATTGAGCCACCCGAGCCAGGCTCTGCTCTGGGCAGCAGGAAATCCGCTGCCGGAATTGCCCTTTGGAAGTAGCTGCTCTAGGCATCTCCCTTAGGAGGAGATACCTGGAGCAGAGCTAATTCTGTCCTTACTGGGAGCGTGAGAGGAGCCTCAAGGCTAGTTTAGGTGAGGAGACCTCTATTTGTTTAGACTATTCACATGTCAAGAGCCTGGAAGGGAAAGACGAGGGATGCCCAGAGGAACAGGGCCCTTGCTGATACACAGCTGTATTAAAATTGCATCTGACTCTGAAGTATAAGTCTGTTAAGATGGGGGCACAGTCAGTAAATTAAATGAGTAAAAGAGGGACTTGGAAGTTTTGGGGGAAGATGAAACCACATGTCATTTATGGCTGATCCTGTACTGGGGAGCCAGAGACAAAATGGCAGGCGGAATCTTGAATTTTTTTTCAAACATCTGCTCTTCTCCTGTTCCCAGAGGAACCACTGACAGCCAACAAACACGTAGCAATACCTTTACGCTTTATTCAAACAGCCCCAAAGAAATCTGACTGTTTATTTCAGAGTTGTAGCATACCTACATATCAAAGTCTTTCCCCAGGCAAACTCTGGTAGCAGCTGGTCTGACTTTCTAGGAGGAAACCAGGGCTTCCAGTGACTACTCAAAAAAAGGACATTGAAGAGCCTCAGGGAGTCAGCAAAATAAAATACAAAACACTTTTTGCTCCTCAAAAAGAAATCCTTCTAGTGCAGTGCTAAAGATAAGCCTTTCGCTAGAGCACACCAACACTGGGCAGTTAAAAATACACCCAGACAGTACAGTATTACAGACCCAGAGCAGTTTACTTCATCTGCATCAACAGGGTTTGTGAAGGTCTTGAAACGTCCGTCAGTAGCAAGTCTGAGAGTAACATCCCTTAAGAAAACGCTAAATGCACCAAGGGCCTCCTCCTCCTGCTCCTCTGCCCCTTGCGTTTCTCCCCGTGGTGGTTCCCGAGGTTCAGGCGGCGGCGCCACCGGCAGCACTTCCAGGGCCTGCCGAGCTTAAGGGAACCAGAAAAGTTTATTCCATCCGCAGCACTCAAATAGGAGCACACACAGAGTTACTGATAGGAAACCCACTACCAAAACAAATACTGTAAGGCTGTTAACATACAGTTAGCAAATTTTTATCTATAGAATAGGCTCACCTGCTTTCTTTCTAGATGCAGGAGGTTTAGCAGCTTGACTTATAATTAAGTCCTCAAAAAAGTTGCTTCTCTCTTCCTTAGCAGGCAACGGGATATCGAAAACTTCTTCATAATCTTCAATAAACAACTCCTGTATCTATGGCATGAGAAGGAAAGACATCTCAGGTAAAAGATCACTACGTCAAAAAGAGGATTTTTTAAATTAAGCTTAATAATGATCTGAATAATAATAATAATAATAATAATAATAACAATAATAATAATAATAATAATAATCTTATCTTCCTGGTGATCAAAGGCTAGATTTCTTTAGGTCAGGATGGCAAATAAAATATCTTCTTTGAGGAAAAGCTCTAGAATTTAAGCTCAGGGAATGGACGAGCAGAGATGCACTGACAGAGTGATGACATCCCCCACCTTTGAGGTTTCCTGCTGAAGTGGAAGCGAGTCCCTTGACTCACAAAACAACCGAGACAAACGTTCTCAGCGCTGCTTTGTGTCTAAGCAAATCTACATGATTCAGAAGGGTGCCCTAGTAATAAAAGGATCCATTTGCTTGAGGGAGGACAGTATTCGTATACTTAAAGGATTCATAAAACTAAACTGAATAGAAGAATTGGGAGAAGTGTTGATAGAAATACCTCATCTTGGAGATCCATGTATGATACGTTTGCTGTTGCAAGCAACAAATCCGGAGCAAATGTTGGAATGTTCTCTAGGAACGTTGTAAAGGTAGTTTTCAATGTAATGCCAGCTGTTTCCCATCACACATTGATCCGTGGAATATAAATTATAATTGGTGCTGTCCTCTGAGCTTCTCGTATAAACAAGTAAAATGAAAGCTTTGGTAACAGCAATGAACCAGCAGCACAGGCTGCTCATAAATAACTACACATCAAACTAGCCTAATAAAATAGAAGTTCAATAAAGAAGTCCAAAAAAAAAAAAAAAAAAAAAACACAAAAAGCCTCACCATGCAAAACTTATTAATAGTAGAGTAAAATTTCTGATTTGACTCAAAAATTGATAGAGCTACACAGAGATCCAGAATGCTGGATCTAATGTGAGGCCTCTAATGACCTCACAATGGACGACCTCACAATGGACGACCTCACAATGGGACTCTTGTCACCTCACAATGGAAGACCTCACAATGGATGACCACAAAATGGGCCTCTAACGACATCACAATGGATGACCTCACAATGGACGACATCACAATGGATGAGCTCTCAATGGGACTCTTATGACCTCACAATGGACGACCTCACAATGGGCCGCTAATGACTTCGCAATGGATGACGTCACAATGGATGACTTCACAATGGATGACCTCACAATGGGACTCTTGTCACCTCACAATGGAAGACCTGACAATGGATGACCTCATAATGGAGGACCTCACAATGGGCCTCTAATGACATCACAATGGATGACCTCACAATGGACGACGTCACAATGGGACTCTTGTGACCTCACAATGGATGACCTCAGAATGGATGACCTCAGAATGGATGACCTCAGAATGGATGACCTCAGAATGGGACTCTTTGGCCTCACAATGGAAGAGCTCACAATGGATGACCTCACAATGGACGACATCACAATGGGCCTTGAATGACATCACAATGGATGCCCTCACAATGGACGACCTCATAATGGATGACCTCACAAAGGACGACATCACAATGGATGAACTCACAATAGGAAGCTTGTGACCTCACAATAGAAAACTTCACCATGGATGACCTCACCATGGGCCTTTCATGACTTCACAATGGATGACATCACAATGGACGACCTCACAATGGGCCTCTAATAACATCACAATGGATGAGCTCACAATGGACGACATCACAATAGATGACCTCAAAATGGGACTCTTGTGACCTCACAATGGACGACCTCACAATGGGACTCTTGTGACCTCACAATGGACGACCTCACAATGGACGACCTCACAATGGACGACCTCACAATGGGCCTCTAATGAGATCAAAATGGATGATCTCACAAAGGACGACCTCACAATGGACGACCTCACAATGGGCCTCTAATGACATCACAATGGATGACGTCACAATGGACGACATCACAATGGACGACCTCGCAATGGGACTCTTGTGACCTCAAAATGGGTGATCTCACAATGGATGACCTCACAATGGGCCTCTAATGAGATCAAAATGGATGATCTCACAAAGGACGACCTCACAATGGACGACCTCACAATGGGCCTCTAATGACATCACAATGGATGACGTCACAATGGACGACCTCACAATGGACGACGTCACAATGGGACTCTTGTGACCTCACAAAGAAGACCGCACAATGGAAAACGTCACCATGGATGACCTCACCATGGGCCTTTCATGACCTCACAATGGATGACATCACAATGGACGACCTCACAATGGGCCTCTCATGACATCACAATGGATGACCTCACAATGGACGACATCACAATGGACGACCTCGCAATGGGACTCTTGTGACGTCACAATGGACGACCTCACAATGGACGACATCACAATGGACGACCTCGCAATGGGACTCTTGTGACCTCACAATGGACGACCTCACAATGGACGACCTCACAATGGGCCTCTAATGATATCACAATGGATAACCTCACTATGGACGACATCACATTGGAAGACCTCACAAGGGGACTCTTGTGACCTCACAATGGAAGACCTCACAATGGATGACCTCACAATGAGGCTCTAATGACATCACAATGGATGACCTCACCATGGACGACCTCACCATGGACGACCTCACCATGGACGACCTCACCATGGACGACCTCACCATGGGACTCTTGTGACCTCGCAAAGAAGACCTCACCATGGACGACCTCACCATGGACGACCTCACCATGGACGACCTCACCATGGACGACCTCACCATGGACGACCTCACCATGGACGACCTCACCATGCGACTCTTGTGACCTCACCATGGACGACCTCACCATGGACGACCTCACCATGGACGACCTCACCATGGACGACCTCACCATGGACGACCTCACAATGCGACTCTTGTGACCTCACCATGGACCACCTCACCATGGACCACCTCACCATGGACCACCTCACCATGGACCACCTCACCATGGGACTCTTGTGACCTCACCATGCACGACCTCACCATGGACCACCTCACCATGGACCACCTCACCATGGACCACCTCACCATGGACCACCTCACCATGGACCACCTCACCATGGGACTCTTGAGACCTCGCAAAGAAGACCTCACCATGGACGACCTCACCATGGACGACCTCACCATGGACGACCTCACCATGGACGACCTCACCATGGACCACCTCACCATGGACCACCTCACCATGGACCACCTCACCATGGACCACCTCACCATGGACCACCTCACCATGGACCACCTCACCATGGACCACCTCACCATGGACCACCTCACCATGGACCACCTCACCATGGACCACCTCACCATGGGACTCTTGTGACCTCACCATGCACGACCTCACCATGGACCACCTCACCATGGACCACCTCACCATGGACGACCTCACCATGGACGACCTCACAATGCGACTCTTGTGACCTCACCATGGACGACCTCACCATGGACGACCTCACCATGGACGACCTCACCATGGACGACCTCACAATGCGACTCTTGTGACCTCACCATGGACGACCTCACCATGGACCACCTCACCATGGACGACCTCACCATGGACCACCTCACAATGCGACTCTTGTGACCTCACCATGGACGACCTCACCATGGACGACCTCACCATGGGACTCTTGTGACGTCACCATGGACGACCTCACCATGGACGACCTCACCATGGACGACCTCACCATGGACGACCTCACCATGGGACACTTGTGACCTCACCATGGACGACCTCACCATGGACGACCTCACCATGGACGACCTCACCATGGAC
Source organism: Tinamus guttatus (assembly GCF_059628265.1). NCBI lineage: Eukaryota > Metazoa > Chordata > Aves > Tinamiformes > Tinamidae > Tinamus > Tinamus guttatus. The sequence continues at coordinate 69,829 of NW_028289518.1, read as the reverse complement.
GACCTCACCATGGGACTCTTGTGACCTCCCAATGGACGACCTCACCATGGACGACCTCACCATGGACGACCTCACCATGGACGACCTCACCATGGACGACCTCACAATGCGACTCTTGTGACCTCACCATGGACGACCTCACCATGGACGACCTCACCATGGACGACCTCACCATGGGACTCTTGTGACGTCACCATGGACGACCTCACCATGGACGACCTCACCATGGACGACCTCACCATGGACGACCTCACCATGGGACTCTTGTGACGTCACCATGGACGACCTGACCATGGGACTCTTGTGACCTCACCATGGACGACCTCACCATGGACGACCTCACCATGGGACTCTTGTGACGTCACCATGGACGACCTCACCATGGACGACCTCACCATGGACGACCTCACCATGGACCATATCACAATGGATGACCTCACCATGGGACTCTTGTGACGTCACAATGGACGACCTCACCATGGACGACCTCACCATGGACGACCTAACCATGGGACTCTTGTGACGTCACCATGGACGACCTCACCATGGACGACCTCACCATGGACGACCTCACCATGCGACTCTTGTGACCTCACCATGGACGACCTCACCATGGACGACCTCACCATGGGACTCTTGTGACCTCACCATGGACGACCTCACCATGGACGACCTCACAATGCGACTCTTGTGACGTCACCATGGACGACCTCACCATGGACGACCTCACCATGGACGACCTCACCATGGACGACCTCACCATGGGACTCTTGTGACGTCACCATGGACGACCTCACCATGGACGACCTCACCATGGACGACCTCACCATGCGACTCTTGTGACCTCACCATGGACGACCTCACCATGGACGACCTCACCATGGGACTCTTGTGACCTCACCATGGACGACCTCACCATGGGACTCTTGTGACCTCACCATGGACGACCTCACCATGGGACTCTTGTGACCTCACCATGGACGACCTCACCATGGACGACCTCACCATGGACGACCTCACCATGGACGACCTCACAATGCGACTCTTGTGACGTCACCATGGACGACCTCACCATGGGCGACCTCACCATGGGCGACCTCACCATGGGCGACCTCACCATGGGCGACCTCACCATGGGACTCTTGTGACGTCACCATGGACGACCTCACCATGGACGACCTCACCATGGACGACCTCACCATGGACGACCTCACCATGGACGACCTCACAATGCGACTCTTGTGACCTCACCATGGACGACCTCACCATGGACGACCCCACCATGGACGACCCCACCATGGGACTCTTGTGACCTCACCATGGACGACCTCACCATGGACGACCTCACCATGGACGACCTCACAATGCGACTCTTGTGACCCCACCATGGACGACCCCACCATGGACGACCCCACCATGGACGACCCCACCATGGGACTCTTGTGACCTCACCATGGACGACCTCACCATGGACGACCTCACCATGGGACTCTTGTGACGTCACCATGGACGACCTCACCATGGACGACCTCACCATGGACGACCTCACCATGGACGACCTCACCATGGACGACCTCACCATGGGACTCTTGTGACCTCACCATGGACGACCTCACCATGGACGACCTCACAATGCGACTCTTGTGACGTCACCATGGACGACCTCACCATGGACGACCTCACCATGGGACTCTTGTGACGTCACCATGGACGACCTCACCATGGACGACCTCACCATGGACGACCTCACCATGGGACTCTTGTGACGTCACCATGGACGACCTCACCATGGGCGACCTCACCATGGGACTCTTGTGACGTCACCATGGACGACCTCACCATGGACGACCTCACCATGGACGACCTCACCATGGACGACCTCACCATGGGACACTTGTGACCTCACCATGGACGACCTCACCATGGACCATATCACCATGGACGACCTCACCATGGACGACCTCACCATGGACGACCTCACCATGGGACTCTTGTGACGTCACCATGGACGACCTCACCATGGGCGACCTCACCATGGGACTCTTGTGACGTCACCATGGACGACCTCACCATGGACGACCTCACCATGGACGACCTCACCATGGACGACCTCACCATGGACGACCTCACCATGGGACACTTGTGACCTCACCATGGACGACCTCACCATGGACCATATCACCATGGACGACCTCACCATGGACGACCTCACCATGGACGACCTCACAATGCGGCTCTTGTGACCTCACCATGGACGACCCCACCATGGACGACCCCACCATGGACGACCCCACCATGGACGACCCCACCATGGACGACCCCACCATGGACGACCCCACCATGGGACTCTTGTGACCTCACCATGGACGACCTCACCATGGACGACCTCACCATGGGACTCTTGTGACGTCACCATGGACGACCTCACCATGGACGACCTCACCATGGACGACCTCACCATGGACGACCTCACCATGGACGACCTCACAATGCGACTCTTGTGACCCCACCATGGACGACCCCACCATGGACGACCCCACCATGGACGACCTCACCATGGACGACCTCACCATGGACGACCTCACCATGGGACTCTTGTGACCTCACCAGGGACGACCTCACCAGGGACGACCTCACCAGGGACGACCTCACCAGGGACGACCTCACCATGGGACTCTTGTGACCTCACCATGGACGACCTCACCATGGACGACCTCACCATGGACGACCTCACCATGGACGACCTCACCATGGACGACCTCACCATGGACGACCTCACCATGGGACTCTTGTGACCTCACCATGGACGACCTCACCATGGACGACCTCACCATGGACGACCTCACCATGGACGACCTCACCATGGGACTCTTGTGACGTCACAATGGACGACCTCACCAGGGACGACCTCACCAGGGACGACCTCACCAGGGACGACCTCACCATGGGACTCTTGTGACCTCACCATGGACGACCTCACCATGGACGACCTCACCATGGACGACCTCACCATGGACGACCTCACCATGGACGACCTCACCATGGACGACCTCACCATGGGACTCTTGTGACCTCACCATGGACGACCTCACCATGGACGACCTCACCATGGACGACCTCACCATGGACGACCTCACCATGGACGACCTCACCATGGACGACCTCACCATGGACGACCTCACCATGGACGACCTCACCATGGGACTCTTGTGACGTCACAATGGACGACCTCACCATGGACGACCTCACCATGGACGACCTCACAATGCGACTCTTGTGACGTCACAATGGACGACCTCACCATGGACGACCTCACCATGGACGACCTCACAATGCGACTCTTGTGACGTCACCATGGACGACCTCACCATGGACGACCTCACCATGGACCATATCACCATGGACTACCTCACCATGGGACTCTTGTGACGTCACCATGGACGACCTCACCATGGACGACCTCACCATGGACGACCTCACCATGGACGACCTCACCATGGACGACCTCACCATGGGACTCTTGTGACGTCACCATGGACGACCTCACCATGGACGACCTCACCATGGACGACCTCACCATGGACGACCTCACCATGGGACTCTTGTGACGTCACCATGGACCACCTCACCATGGACCACCTCACCATGGACCACCTCACCATGGACCACCTCACCATGGACCACCTCACAATGCGACTCTTGTGACGTCACCATGGACGACCTCACCATGGACGACCTCACCATGGACGACCTCACCATGGACGACCTCACCATGGACGACCTCACCATGGGACTCTTGTGACGTCACCATGGACGACCTCACCATGGACGACCTCACCATGGACGACCTCACCATGGACGACCTCACCATGGACGACCTCACCATGGACGACCTCACCATGGGACTCTTGTGACGTCACCATGGACGACCTCACCATGGACGACCTCACCATGGACGACCTCACCATGGACGACCTCACCATGGACGACCTCACCATGGGACTCTTGTGACGTCACCATGGACGACCTCACCATGGACGACCTCACCATGGACGACCTCACCATGGACGACCTCACCATGGACGACCTCACCATGGGACTCTTGTGACCTCACCATGGACGACCTCACCATGGACGACCTCACCATGGACGACCTCACCATGGGACTCTTGTGACGTCACCATGGACCACCTCACCATGGACCACCTCACCATGGACCACCTCACCATGGACCACCTCACCATGGACCACCTCACCATGGGACTCTTGTGACGTCACCATGGACGACCTCACCATGGACGACCTCACCATGGACGACCTCACCATGGACGACCTCACAATGCGACTCTTGTGACGTCACCATGGACGACCTCACCATGGACGACCTCACCATGGACGACCTCACCATGGACGACCTCACCATGGACGACCTCACCATGGGACTCTTGTGACGTCACCATGGACGACCTCACCATGGACGACCTCACCATGGACGACCTCACCATGGACGACCTCACCATGGACGACCTCACCATGGGACTCTTGTGACGTCACCATGGACGACCTCACCATGGACGACCTCACCATGGACGACCTCACCATGGACGACCTCACCATGGACGACCTCACCATGGGACTCTTGTGACGTCACCATGGACGACCTCACCATGGACGACCTCACCATGGACGACCTCACCATGGACGACCTCACCATGGACGACCTCACCATGGGACTCTTGTGACGTCACCATGGACGACCTCACCATGGGACTCTTGTGACGTCACCATGGACGACCTCACCATGGACGACCTCACCATGGACGACCTCACCATGGACGACCTCACCATGGGACTCTTGTGACGTCACAATGGACGACCTCACCATGGACGACCTCACCATGGGCCTTTCATGACCTCACCATGGACCACCTCACCATGGACCACCTCACCATGGACCACCTCACCATGGACCACCTCACCATGGACCACCTCACCATGGACCACCTCACCATGGACCACCTCACCATGGACCACCTCACCATGGACGACCTCACCATGGACGACCTCACCATGGACGACCTCACCATGGACCATATCACAATGGATGACCTCACAATGGGACTCTTGTGACGTCACAATGGACGACCTCACCATGGACGACCTCACCATGGACCATATCACAATGGATGACCTCACAATGGGACTCTTTTGACGTCACCATGGACGACCTCACCATGGACGACCTCACCATGGACGACCTCACCATGGACCATATCACAATGGACGACCTCACAATGGGATTCTTGTGACGTCACAATGGACGACCTCACCATGGACGACCTCACCATGGACCTTTCATGACCTCGCCATGGACCACCTCGCCATGGACCACCTCGCCATGGACCACCTCGCCATGGACCACCTCGCCATGGGACTCTTGTGACGTCACAATGGACGACCTCACCATGGACGACCTCACCATGGACGACCTCACCATGGACCATATCACAATGGATGACCTCACAATGGGACTCTTGTGACGTCACAATGGACGACCTCACCATGGACGACCTCACCATGGGCCTTTCATGACCTCACCATGGACCACCTCACCATGGACCACCTCACCATGGACCACCTCACCATGGACCACCTCACCATGGACCACCTCACCATGGACCACCTCACCATGGGACTCTTGTGACGTCACAATGGACGACCTCACAATGGACGACCTCACAATGGACGACCTCACAATGGACGACCTCACAATGGACGACCTCACTCTGGGCCTTTCATGACCTCACAATGGCGACATCACAATGGACAACCTCACAATGGGCCTCTAATGACATCACAATGGATGACCTCACAATGGGCCACCTCACAGTGGGCCTCCTGTGATCTCACAGTGGGCCTTTCCTGACCTCAACATATAGATTGAAACCAAAAGCATGAAAAGAATATGGAAGAGAACAACAAGAATACAAATAAGAACCATCTCCTTAACAATAACAAGAACATTAACAAGAACATAAGCAACAAAAAACACTTCTTGAAAAATCAAGAAAGAAACATTTCCATACCACGTTCATGACGGCGTCTGTGGGCCCAGCACTTGCTGGCAGCAGCCAGGGTGAAGGGGCCCGTGGCCTGCAAGGGCCAAGGAGCCGTTGGCATTCGCAGCCCCGAGAGCAGGGCTCTCTGTGCCAGGGGTCTCTCTGTGCCGAGCGGTGGGGCCCGGAGCAGGCAGTGCCGGGCCTGCCCGCAGCAGCCTCCTTCCCCCGGCAGCCCCTCTGGCAGGGACGCGGGGAGCCCAGTGCCAAGCGGAGCAGAGAACAGGGCAACGGCAGCGGTGCCAGCGCCGAGGGGGGCGCGGGGCTTTGGGGCCTCCCTTGGGAGGCGTCGCGCAGGCTGCCCCGGAGCCCCGCAGCTGCCCCGCACCCTGTGGGCACCACGAGTGGCCCTGGTGCTGCGCAGACCTGCTGCTCACCTGGCCTTGCTGCTGCATGGCCAGCGCTGGGGCCACTGCTCCACGGAGCCCTGGGGAGCATCGGTGTTCCCGTGGCGATAACTGCCCCTCTGGAATGTTCCGTACTTGCCGGGGGGTGACAGCAGTGGCAGGGGCCAGGGGGCCGCCATGAGGAAGGCTGCTGCTGTGCTGGGCTCCTCCTGGCACGGATGAGCCCGGTGGCAGAGAGCAACGTGCGGCCTCAGCCTTGCTGGCGGCCAAGGAGGGCTCCTCAGGCAGCGCCCTGGCACGGCTGCCGCCTGCCTGCCCACAGGCCGGGCTCCGCTCGGGGCTCTGCTTTGAGCCCTGCATCGTGGTGGGCTCCACGTTGTTGCTCTACCCTTTAGGACTTCTTGACCCAGGCCTCCCATCGATCAGCTCCACGTGTCTTATCTCTAGACACTTGACGCCTTGACATCCCGTCTCTGCAAGGACTGGGATATCTCCATACAATTTACGACTCCTTGGCCTCCGCATCCCGTATCCGAGAAGACCGGGATCTCTTATCTCCACACAATTTACGACTTTTTCACCTTGGGATCCTGCTTCTGAGAGGACTGTGGCATCAGCTCCAGGTGTTCTATCTCCACCAGCACGAGGCCCAAATGATGCGCTGCAGCGTCTACGGAGCGGCGCTGCCACTGGAGCTGGAGGAAGAGGAGCACCAGAGCACGCACAAAGGGGCAGACTCTGCAAGAATGGACACATAAAAGCAGCACGGATTTCCCCCTCCGCCGCTGTGTGCTATTTCCCTCCCAGGTGTGTGGTTCATCCCCTGCACCCACTCGCACACTTTCTGGCCCTCAACATCCCTTGCACCGAGGGCTGCGGGACAGCGCCTGCACCCAGGCACCTGTGCCCGCACCCAGGCGCAACCAGCGACACTCAGCTGCACTGGGGTGGTGGCAACTACAATCCTGCTGCATCTCTCCCGCTTGCTTCTCTTTTCCTTCCTTTTCCCTTCTTTTTCGCCCTGGCCTATTGCGCGTATGAGAATAAAACTTACAAGCTTTTTTGACATTTGACCCAGTTTGTGTTTTAATCTCGCTCTTGGGATCGTATCAAAACCTGCCCTGACACCGCGGCTTCCATCTCTGCAGACACACGCACTCCCTCGCCCCCACGTTAGTCGTCCCACTGCTTTTCCCACCGGCCCGGCCCTGGGTCCCGCACCGCCCCCCCCCGCCCACACCACCACTTTACTGGGTCGGGATGGTTCTTTTCCGCCAAAATGCCGCGGCGGGGGTGCTCGTCCGCTGACGGGGCCTCCTCAGCTTTCCTTATCCTCGTGCTTTTCGCTCTCTTTTGGCCGTTTTTCGGCCATCTTTCACGGCCGCTTCTCGGCTCGCGGCTGCGCCAGCGGTGCCTCATGGCGGAAGGGCACTGCGCGTGCGCGGGGGCGGGGATTGCGGTTCCTGCCCACTGCGCACGCGCCCTCTCGGTAGCCGCGGGCGGGCGGGGGAAGGAGGGAGTCCTCCCGGGGTGGGGGGGCGGCCACGTGGCACCGGGAGGCGGTTGCCCCCCCTGCGGTCGCCATGGACGCAGCGGAGCCGGTTGCGCAATGGCCTTTATGGTCGCCCTGGAAACACGGGCGGGGCGAAGGGGAGAGGGGGACCAGGAGGGATTTGGGGTGGATAGAAAAAGGAAAATAATAAAAATAATAAGAATAATTAGAGTAAGAAGAAGAAGATGAAGATGAAGAAGAAATAATAATAATAATAATAATAATAATAATAATAATAATAATAATAATAATAATAATAATACTATGACAAGGAAAACTAAGGCGCGGTTGGAACGCAATCTGGCAAGGGACGTTAAAAAAAAACAACAAAAACATCTTCAAATACATTAACAGCAAAAGGAAGATCAGGGAAAACGTGGGTCCTCTGGCGGACGAAATGGGCACCCTGGTTACAAATAACACAGAAAAAGCAGAGTTCTGAATGCCTTCTTTGCTTTGGTGTTTACCAAGGGCAGCCCTTTAGAGCCCCAGGCCCTAGGGACAAGAGAAGAAGCCGGGGAAGACTTGCCCTGGGTAGAGGAAGATTGGGTCAGAGAGCACCTAAGGAACCTCGATACCCACAAATCCATGGGCCCTGATGGGATGCACCCCAGAGTGCTGCAGGAGCTTGCAGAGGTCATAGCTAAGCCGCCCTCCATCATCTTTGAAAGATCCTGGAGAACCGGGGAGGTGCCAGAAGACCGGAAGAAGGCCAATGTCACGCCAGTCTTCAAAAAAGGCAAGAAGGAGGACCCAGGTAACTACAGGCCAGTGAGCCTCACCTCCGTCCCTGGAAAAGTGATGGAACGGCTCATACTGGCCGTTGTCTCCAGGCACATGGAGGACAAGAAGGTGCTCAAGAGTAGTCAGCATGGATTCACCAAGGGGAAATCTTGCTTGACTAATCTGATAGCCTTCTGTGATGAAATGACCAGCTGGATAGATGAGGGGAGAGCGGTGGATGTCGTCTATCTCGACTTCAGCCAGGCTTTTGACACCGTCCCTCACAACATCCTCCTGGGCAAGCTCCAGAAGTGTGGGATAGATGAGTGCACAGTGAGGTGGATTAGGAACTGGCTGGATGGCAGAGCTGTCACGGAACGAGTGGTGGTGGGGGGTGCTGAGTGACACAATGCACTTCACTCGTGGGAAAGAAATAGGTTTTATTGGTAATGACAATGGTTTCACGAGATTCTATGGCAAGGTCACTTATTAGTTACTGCATGGAGGTTCAAGATATACACAGAATTATCAAGGACACCCTCCCGTTGGGTCACGAGGTTCAGACTGGACCCCCTTGCTTTCCAAACTCCTTCTGAGAGGAATCTGGGTGCGGCTGGATCCAGTCCTAGTCCCAGACCTGGTCAACGGTTTATGTCTAAGGGATTTGTGCACAGTTACAAAGTAAGGTTTACAAATTCAGAAAGAGAAAGGCGCGCTATAGTCACTTACCACGAATCTGTAGTGGAAAGGATCTCTTAACCTCGAGGAGTATCCTTGAGAGGCGTCCCTGCTCAAGAGGAGATCCCAGCGTGCAGCCCGCTGCCATGCAAGGAGAGCTCAATGGGCTCTTGGGCTGTTGGGCTGTATTTGTGGGATAAGATGATTGACTGATAGTCATTCTTTCAATTCAGAAATGACTGTTGGCTGATATACTCACAGTTAGCCTTATCTCTCCATCAGGATAGGGCCATCAGGACTGTTATTGATGGTTGATGTCTGGGTGGGGGAAGAAATCAGGGAAGCAACTACCAGGATCAGATAATGTGGTAGTTAACACCTGAACAGGGCTACCTGTGAGAAGTCAGGATGAGCTGGGGAAGGAGCATATCCGTCACAAGAGCTCAGAGGGTGGTGATCAGTGGTGCAGAGTCTGGTTGGAGGCCTGTAGCTAGCGGGGTCCCCCAGAGGTCAGTCCTTGGTCCTGTCCTGTTCAATTTATTCATCAATGACCTGGATGAAGGCACAGAGTGCTCCCTCAGCAAGTTTGCTGATGATACCAAACTGGGAGGAGTAGCCGATACCCCAGAGGACTGCGCTGCCATCCAGAAAGACCTGGACAGACTGGACAGTGAAAAACCTCATGAAATTCAACAAGGCCAAGTGCAAGGTTTTGTACCTGGGGAGGAATAACCCCAGACACCAGTACAGGCTGGGGACTGACCTTCTGGAGAGCAACTCTGCAGAGAAAGACCTGGGTGTCATGGTGGACGACAAGTTGACCATGAGGCAGCAGTGTGCTCTGGTGGCCAAGAAGGCCAATGGGATCCTGGCGTGCATTAAGAAGAGCATCTCCAGCAGGTCGAGGGAGGGGATCCTGCCCCTCTACTCAGCCCTGGTGGGGCCACATCTGGAGTATTGTGTCCAGTTCTGGGCCCCACAGTACAAGAGGGATGTGGAGCTGCTGGAGAGAGTCCAGCGCAGGGCCACAAGGATGATCAGGGGCCTGGAACATCTGCCCTATGAGGAGAGACTGAGGGAGCTGGGCCTGTTCAGCCTGGAGAAGAGAAGGCTGAGAGGGGATCTAATCGGTGTATAAAAGTACCTCAAGGGAGGGAGTAAAGAGGATGGTGCTGGTCTCTTTTCAGTGGTGGCCACCGACAGAACTAGAGCTAATGGCCACAAACTGAAGCACCAAAAGTTCCACAGGAACTTAAGGAAAAGTTTTTTAACAGTGAGGGTGACAGAGCGCTGGAACAGACCGCCCAGAGAGGTTGTGGAGTCTCTTTCTCTGGAGATCTTCAAAACCTGCTTGGATGCAGTCCTGTGCCACGTGCTCTAGGTGACCCTGCGTGTGCAGGGGGGTTGGACTAGATGTTCTCTAGAGGTCCCTTCCAACCTTAAGCATTCTATGCTTCTATGAAACAGCAGAAGTCAGATTCTGCAATTCTGCAATAAAAGGCACGGCCAAACACTGCCATGCACACGCACAGTGTGCATTCATGCACCAAGTTGATGACAGAGGGATTGCCACATTGTTATTCTGACATATTTCTACTTCAGCATTTTTAAGTTATAAGTCTTCTGCAAGAAATAGTCTTGCAGATGAAATGAGAATGACACGACTTTGCGGGTCGCCAGTGGGAATGACACAGAAGGGTGGTCGCCATGGGAATGACACGGTGCAGGGGTCGCCATGGGAATGACATGACAGGGGGATCACAATGGGAATGACATGTCGGGGGCGGATCACAATGGGAATTACATGGCAGGGTGGTCGCAAAGGGAATGACACGGTGCAGGGGTTGCCATGGGAATGACATGTCGGGAGGAGGTCACAATGGAATTTATATGGCAGGGTGGTCGCCAATGGGAATGACACAGTGGACTGGGCTGTCTACGTACCAGGCTAGAGGCTGGGGCTGGGCTGAGGCGCCGGCGGAGAGGAGGCCAGAGGGGAGCCCAGCGCAGGCCGGCACGCTGGTAGAGAGGGCAGAGCAGAGCAGCGGGTGGAGGGCCGGGCTGGGGGAGGAAGCTCCGGGCAGGCTTCGGTGAGGGCCGGAGTAGGGCATCATCGGCCCAGGGCTGATGACCTGGAGGAAGGGATGGAGTGCTCCCTCAGCAAGTTTGCTGATGCTACCAAATTGGGAGGAGTAGCTGATACCCTAGAGGGCTGTGCTGCCATGGAGAGGGACCTGGACAGACTAGGTGGTGAGAAAACTTATGAAATTCAGCAAGGGCAAGTGCAAGGTCCTGCACCTGGGGAGGATTAACCCCAGTCACCAGTACAGGCTGGGGACTGACCTTCTGGAGAACAGCTCTGCAGAGAAGGACCTGAGTGACAAGTCGACCATGAGGCAGCAATGTGTCCGTGGCCAAGAAGGCCAATGGGACCCTGGGGTGCGTTAAGAAGAGCATCTCCAGCAGGTCGAGGGAGGTGATTCTGCCCCTCTACTCGGGCCTGGGGAGGCCGTATCTGGAGAACCGTGTCCAGTTCTGGGCTCCGCAGTCCAGAACTCCCTCCGCAGAGGGATGTGGAGCTACTGGAGAGAGTCCAGCACAGAGCTACAAGGATGATGAGGGGCCTGGAGCATCTGCCCTATGAGGAGAGACTGAGAGAGCTGGGCCTGTTCAGCCTGAAGAAGAGAAGGCTGAGAGGGGAACTGATCACTGTATAGAAATACCTCAAGAGAGGCAGTGAGGAGGAACGGGCGGCCTCTTTTCAGTGGTGGCCACTGGCAGAACTAGAGGAAAGGGCCACAAACTGAAACATGAGAAGTTCCACAGGAACTTAAGGAAAATTTTCTTGACAGTGAGGGTGACAGAGCACTGGAACAGGTTGCCAAGAGACATTTTGGAGTCTCCTTCCTTGGAGATCTTCAAAACCAACTTGGACGCAATCCTGTGCCACATGCTCTGCATGACCCTGCGTGTGCAGGGGGGTTGGACTGGATGATCTCTAGAGGACCCTTCCAACCTTAACGATTCTATGATTCTATGATAGGTAGGCTTAGGCTAGGTGAGGCTGGGCTTCACGCTGCCAAAAGTCCTTGGAACGAGTGGAAGGCACCACCTGCTGATTGTTATAACCCTGTGACTTACAGGCAAAGAGACTTTCCCTTTGTGCTTCTTTTGCTGACCTCTTCCTTTCATAGAGCTGGTCAGCACCAGTGGGACAATCTTGCGTGGGGGTCAACCTACATCTCTGAGATAGTAACATGCTTCTGGTTGTTGCTAGCGCTGCTGCTGCGACGCTAGTTTCAATCGTGCGGCTATTCAAGCTGGAACGGACAGGACGCCCCTCTCGCTGGGATTACAAATTCTGAGCAGGCAGCACCACTTTGCACTTCAGGGAACGCTTGGGATTTTGTGTTTCCTTCTTTCCTTCCTTCCTTCCTTGCTTCCTCCCTTCCTTCCTTTTTTCTCAGCTGCCAAACATTCACTTCTAAATGCAGCTCTCGTCACAGAATTGAATATTGCATTTCTTTAGCCCTTAGACTTTGGGTGGTATTTACAGACTCTATGGCCAACTGATTCTCTCACATTTAGCTGGTTACAAAACAGGAGACAAGAGTACTGAGAACGGCACAGGGTTTTGAATAAGAGGGCTGCTAAACAGCAACTGTAAGGTAAAGTCCATAACTGTTTGTTATGGACTAGAAGTCTTGGACTGGGAATCTTTGCCAGTTTTTGAATTCTTTGCAGCTTTTCTTTTGTGCCTTCTTAGAAGTGCACGAGAGGGTTTAAACTGACACGGGCCAGTAGAGCTTGCAAATTTCTTGCAAGCTTCAGGCAAGGAAGAGCTTCAAAGCAGGAGAAATGCATGAGCTGAAAATGATGGTGAAATAAAATATCGGAAATGGCTGGAATTGTTTGACATTGAGAATGGGGAGGTTCAGCACAAAACCACGAAGAAACTTAAGGGAATGAAGAAGAGATGAAGTGAAGCAACATACAGATTTACTAGAGAAGAAAAGAGAAGAAATGCAGAATTTGAAAACGATTGTGAAATGCAATGCCAGGAATAGTTGGAATTGTCCCACAGTTGAAAACGGCAAGCTTCAGCACAAAGCCCCGAACAAACTCAATGGAATGAAGAAGAGATTATCTGAGGCAACATACAGATTTACTAGAGAAGAAAAGAGAAGAAATAGAGAATTTGAAACGATTGTGAAATACAATACGAGGAAGGCTTGAATTGTCCAACACCTGACAACAGACAGGTTCAGCACAAAGCCACAAAGAAAGTGAACAGAATGAAGAAGAGATGAGCTGATAAAACATTCAGATTTACTGAAGAAGAAAGCAGAAGAAATAGAGAATGTGAAAACAACTGTGATACACAATACCAGTAATAGTTGGAATTGTCCAACACCTGACAACAGGGAGGTTCAGCACAAAACCACGAAGAAACTCATTGGAGTGAAGAAGCGATTACCTGAGGCAACATTTCGATTTACTAGAGAAGAAAACAGAAGGAATGCAGAATTTGAAAACAATGTCAAATACAATAGTAGTAAAGGTTGGAATTGTCCAACACCTAACAACAGACAGGTTCAGCAAAAAACCACGAAGAAAGTGAACGGAATGAAGAAGAGATTAGCTGATGAAACATTCAGATTTACTGAAGAACAAAGCAGAAGAAATAGTGACTTTGAAAACAATTGTGATATACAATACCAGGAAGGGTTGGAATTGTCCAACATCTGACAACAGAGAGGTTCAGCACAAAGCCATGAAGAAGAGACGACCTGAAGCAACATTCAGTTTTAATAAACTGGAAAGCCAAGGAAATGCAGATTTTGAAAACAATTTTGAAATACAATGCCAGGAATAGTTGAAATTGTCCAACAATTGAGAATGGGGAGGTTCAGCACAAAGCCACGAAGAAACTCATTGGAGTGAAGAAGAGATTAACTAAGGCAACATTCCGATTTACTAGATAAGAAAACAGAAGAAATGCAGTATTTGAAAATGAATGTGAAATACAATACCAGGATAATTGGAATTGTCCAACACCTGACAACAGACAGGTTCATCACAAAGCCACGAAGAAGAGGTGACCTGAAGCAACATTCAGTTTTAATAAAAAGGTAAGCCAAGGAAATGCAGATTTTGAAAACGCTTGTGAATTACAATGCCAGGAATGGTTGGAATTGTCCAACACTTGAGAACGGCGAGGTTCAGCACAAAACCACGAAGAAACTCTTTGGAGTGAAGAAGAGATTAACTGAAGCAACATACAGATTTACTAGAGAAGATAACAGAAGAAATGCAGAATTTGAAAACAATGTCAAATACAATAGTAGTAAAGGTTGGAATTGTCCAACACCTAACAACAGACAGGTTCAGCAAAAAACCACAAAGAAAGTGAATGGAATGAAGAAGAGATTAGCTGATGAAACATTCAGATTTACTGAAGAAGAAAGCAGAAGAAATAGTGACTTTGAAAACAATTGTGATATACAATACCAGGAAGGGTTGGAATTGTCCAACACCTGACAACAGAGAGGTTCAGCACAAAGCCATGAAGAAGAGACGACCTGAAGCAACATTCAGTTTTAATAAACTGGAAAGCCAAGGAAATGCAGATTTTGAAAACAATTTTGAAATACAATGCCAGGAATAGTTGAAATTGTCCAACAATTGAGAATGGGGAGGTTCAGCACAAAGCCACGAAGAAACTCATTGGAGTGAAGAAGAGATTAACTAAGGCAACATTCCGATTTACTAGATAAGAAAACAGAAGAAATGCAGTATTTGAAAATGAATGTGAAATACAATACCAGGATAATTGGAATTGTCCAACACCTGACAACAGACAGGTTCATCACAAAGCCACGAAGAAGAGGTGACCTGAAGCAACATTCAGTTTTAATAAAAAGGTAAGCCAAGGAAATGCAGATTTTGAAAACGCTTGTGAATTACAATGCCAGGAATGGTTGGAATTGTCCAACACTTGAGAACGGCGAGGTTCAGCACAAAACCACGAAGAAACTCTTTGGAGTGAAGAAGAGATTAACTGAAGCAACATACAGATTTACTAGAGAAGATAACAGAAGAAATGCAGAATTTGAAAACAATGTCAAATACAATAGTAGTAAAGGTTGGAATTGTCCAACACCTAACAACAGACAGGTTCAGCAAAAAACCACAAAGAAAGTGAATGGAATGAAGAAGAGATTAGCTGATGAAACATTCAGATTTACTGAAGAAGAAAGCAGAAGAAATAGTGACTTTGAAAACAATTGTGATATACAATACCAGGAAGGGTTGGAATTGTCCAACACCTGACAACAGAGAGGTTCAGCACAAAGCCATGAAGAAGAGACGACCTGAAGCAACATTCAGTTTTAATAAACTGGAAAGCCAAGGAAATGCAGATTTTGAAAACAATTTTGAAATACAATGCCAGGAATAGTTGAAATTGTCCAACAATTGAGAATGGGGAGGTTCAGCACAAAGCCACGAAGAAACTCATTGGAGTGAAGAAGAGATTAACTAAGGCAACATTCCGATTTACTAGATAAGAAAACAGAAGAAATGCAGTATTTGAAAATGAATGTGAAATACAATACCAGGATAATTGGAATTGTCCAACACCTGACAACAGACAGGTTCATCACAAAGCCACGAAGAAGAGGTGACCTGAAGCAACATTCAGTTTTAATAAAAAGGTAAGCCAAGGAAATGCAGATTTTGAAAACGCTTGTGAATTACAATGCCAGGAATGGTTGGAATTGTCCAACACTTGAGAACGGCGAGGTTCAGCACAAAACCACGAAGAAACTCTTTGGAGTGAAGAAGAGATTAACTGAAGCAACATACAGATTTACTAGAGAAGATAACAGAAGAAATGCAGAATTTGAAAACAATGTCAAATACAATAGTAGTAAAGGTTGGAATTGTCCAACACCTAACAACAGACAGGTTCAGCAAAAAACCACAAAGAAAGTGAATGGAATGAAGAAGAGATTAGCTGATGAAACATTCAGATTTACTGAAGAAGAAAGCAGAAGAAATAGTGACTTTGAAAACAATTGTGATATACAATACCAGGAAGGGTTGGAATTGTCCAACACCTGACAACAGAGAGGTTCAGCACAAAGCCATGAAGAAGAGACGACCTGAAGCAACATTCAGTTTTAATAAACTGGAAAGCCAAGGAAATGCAGATTTTGAAAACAATTTTGAAATACAATGCCAGGAATAGTTGGAATTGTCCAACAATTGAGAATGGGGAGGTTCAGCACAAAGCCACGAAGAAACTCATTGGAGTGAAGAAGAGATTAACTGAAGCAACATTCTGATTTACTAGAGAAGAAAACAGAAGAAATGCAGAATTTGAAAATGATTGTGAAATACAATACCAGGATAATTGGAATTGTCCAACACCTGACAACAGACAGGTTCAGCACAAAGCCACGAAGAAGAGGTGACCTGAAGCAACATTCAGTTTTAATGAACAGGTAAGCCAAGGAAATGCAGATTTTGAAAACGCTTGTGAATTACAATGCCAGGAATGGTTGGAATTGTCCAACATTTGAGAACGGCGAGGTTCAGCACAAAACCACGAAGAAACTCTTTGGAGTGAAGAAGAGATTAACTGAAGCAACATACAGATTTAGTAGAGAAGATAACAGAAGAAATGCGGAATTTGAAAAAAATTGTCAAATTATTGTCAGATTGTCAATACCAGGAAGGGTTGGAATTGTCCAACACCTGACAACAGAGAGGTTCAGCACAAAGGCACGAAGAAGAGACGACCTGAAGCAACATTCAGTTTTAATAAACAGAAAGCCAAGGAAATGCAGATTTTGAAAACGATTGTGAAATACAATGCCAGGAATAGTTGGAATTGTCCAACAATTGAGAATAGGGAGGTTCAACACGAAGCCACGAAGAAACTCATTGGAGTGAAGAAGAGATTTACTGAGGCAACTTTCCGATTTACTAGAGAAGAAAACAGAAGAAATGCAGAATTTGAAAACAATTGTCAAATAGAATACCAGGAAGGGTTGGAATTGTCCAACACCTGCCACAGGGATGTTCAGCACAAAGCCATGAAGAAGAGATGAACTGAAGCAGCATTTAGATTTACTAAAGAGGAGAGCAGAGTAAATGCAGAATTTGAACATGATATTTTCTATGTTTTCTTTCAAGGTAGTATGCTGACCTACTAAAGGAAACTCTTAAAGAACCCTGAAAGAGTTCCAATCTTAAAATATCTTCATTACCTTTTTCTTAATTACAGTTGCTGAGACAGGGGCTTTAGTAATTAGAGGACAAGGAAGGGAACTTCTTTCAGTAACTCCTGAGGTTGAAAATATCATCTACTTACCTACTGTAGCAATTCTGCCCCACAGTCCTCATTTCAGTAGATCACACATTTGAGTCTCCTCCTTAATGTCACTGACTTGACACTCATTCCCACTGGGATTTTAGCAAGAACATCATGCTACTTTACTACGGCAAGAAAGAATCACAGTAAGTTGTTTTTTTTTTTCCCTTTCATCTGGGCCAGAAGAAGAAGAACAGAAGTTACTGGTTTCTATTCCACAAATTTGATGTCAAAGGGAAAAAAGAAAATCCACAAATTCAGATATTTCTCTAGTACATACCAACAACTTTTAAGGAGAGTTATGTATTTCTCCAAAATTATTTTGCTACATTCACTTAAGTGGAGCCTGCTTTAGATGCTGGGAATAGCAGGTAGCCAAAGAAAATATAATCTCTAAAAGAATAATTTCTTTTAAGAATAACTTATTATTCATATAGCTTATATTATTTATATTGCCTATATACAGACAATCATCAGGAGGTTTTTTCTTAAACCTAATTCTCAAAAGAAAAAAAAATCCCCACCAAAATTCTTCCCTCAAATAACTTCCCCCTCAAAATAATTCCCTTTCAACACCCCTCAAGAACATTCCTAACAAATAATTTTCCATAAAGAAACATGGTTCTTGGCCAAAAAGCGGAAAAAGCAGGACTGGCAGCAAAGTGCAGTGGACCTTAGAACCACAGAAACATCAGTCAAGACAGCTGAGCATGGATGGCCATGATGCCTAAAATCTGGACTTCTCAGTTGAAGGAAAAGGATGGAAAGCCCCGGATAACTCTCCTTAGAGCTGTAACGGTATCTGCGGTTGGGTCAGGAGAATAAATGCTGGGTCTGTGGGAGTCCAGGAGGATATGAAGACTAGCCATGGGTGCCAGCCCTATGGAACCCAGGTGCTTAGTTAATAACTTATGCAGAGTTCACTATGCTTCTGAAGATGGGTGTAGAGGTTTGTAAAAACAAATATTGAAAAAAAAGAGAGGGAGGGCGCTATTTCAAGGCGCCCCTTCTGCAGGTCTGTGTACTTTATCCTCCCAGAAGTTGGACACAAGGGTGTAGTGCAGCTCAAAGAAAGCTACGGCAGAACTGCTCTGGCCTATAAACTACTGCTCTCAACCACTGCACAGATAAACCGCTAGCTTTCCTGCCAAAGGATGAAGTTAGCTTAGCTACTAATGCAGCAGGTCCTCGTTCTGAAATTGTGTCTAAAGGGGCAAGTCTTGCAGTCACCCGTTGAAGGAGTTGTGATTCTCACAAATAACCTTTGGCAGGGATTGGCAGCACAGTGGCTTCTCCACTGCACAGAGGAATTAGACACTGGACAAACGCTGCCTTTGAGTGTGGAACTATACATTTGAATGCCTGGGATGTGTGCGCCCTCACATTTACCCTCTATCATTTCTCCTACGTCACTTCTCATATCTGAACAGGCTTCTCCATCTTCTCGGGTTGTTAGTGGACAGATGCCCTGTGAGAAAGCAAGGAGAGGAAGACATTGAAAAGGAAATTAAACAGATTCATGTAGCCTCAAAGGCTTTCACTCTTCCCCCCCACCCTTGCCCTAAATGTTATTATTTGTTGGGCAAATGTTTTCTATTTGCTTATCATCTACCTGCTATCATCCAGGAAAAGGGAAAGAAGCAAAACTTTCTTTCAAGATTAATTTCCCGAGCTGAAGTTAGAGAGGAGCGCAACATGTAAGTAGAGAGTAGAAGCAAGACATAGAGCCAATTTAAAGTTGTCTCCCCTCCAAAGAGGAGAAACTCCACACATCTCTCCATGAGGACACACATCCCTACCAGTATTGGCTACTGGGATTAAAAGAGCAGCAACATGAAAAGCACAGAATGGAAAAGAATATGCGTGCACGCACCCATACATGCACACAGAACTTAGAAGCCCTCAGGCTTCTGAGAGCCACGAGAAGCCCAGGGCAATGTGTTCTGTCTAGGAAAGCTTCCGGCAGCACACAGGACCTTAACATATTGTATTCCATTAAATGCAGCCTTGCAACACTGGGGCTGGGGGACCGCCCCTGCACACAACCGTCCTCTGCAGGAGCAGGGCTCTTCACAGGCAGCTCAATATTGTAAACAAATCTGCAGAGAAAGACCTGGGTGTCATGGTGGACGACAAGTTGACCATGAGGCAGCAGTGTGCTCTTGTGACCAAGAAGGCCAATGGGATCCTGGGGTGCATTAACAAGAGCGTCTCCAGCAGGTCGAGGGAGGGGATCCTGCCCCTCTACTCAGCCCTGGTGAGGCCACATCTGGAGTATTGTGTCCAGTTCTGGGCCCCACAGTACAAGAGGGATGTGGAGCTGCTGGAGAGAGTCCAGCGCAGGGCCACAAGGATGATGAGGCGCCTGGAACATCTGCCCTATGAGGAGAGGCTGAAGGAGCTGGACCTCTTTAGCCCGGAGAAGAGAAGGCTGAGAGGGGATGTCATCAGTGTCTAGAAGTAGCTCAAGGGAGGGAGTGAGGAGGATGGTGCTGGCCTCTTTTCAGTAGTGGCCACTGACAGAACGAGAGGTAATGGCCACAAACTGAAGCACCAAAAGTTCCACAGGAACTTAAGGACAAATTTTTTAACAGTGAGGGTGACAGAGCACTGGAACAGACCGCCCGGAGAGGTTGTGGAGTCTCCTTCTCTGGAGATCTTCAAAACCCGCTTGGATGCAGTCCTGTGCCACGTGCTCTAGGTGACCCTGCGTGTGCAGGGGGGTTGGACTAGATGTTCTCTAGAGGTCCCTTCCAACCTTAAGCATTCTATGCTTCTATGAAACAGCAGAAGTCAGATTCTGCAATAAAAGGCACGGCCAAACACTGCCATGCACACGCACAGTGTGCATTCATGCACCAAGTTGATGACAGAGGGATTGCCACATTGTTATTCTGACATATTTCTACTTCAGCATTTTTAAGTTATAAGTCTTCTGCAAGAAATAGTCTTGCAGATGAAATGAGAATGACACGACTTTGCGGGTCGCCAGTGGGAATGACACAGAAGGGTGGTCACCATGGGAATGACACGGCGCAGGGGTCGCCATGGGAATGACACGGCGCAGGGGTCGCCATGGGAATGACATGACAGTGGGATCACAATGGGAATGACATGTCGGGGGCAGATCACAATGGAATTTACACAGCAGGGTGGTCGCCAATGGGAATGACACAGTGGACTGGGCTGTCTACGTACCAGGCTAGAGGCTGGGGCTGGGCTGAGGCGCCGGCGGAGAGGAGGCCAGAGGGGAGCCCAGCGCAGGCCGGCACGCTGGTAGAGAGGGCAGAGCAGAGCAGCGGGTGGAGGGCCGGGCTGGGGGAGGAAGCTCCGGGCAGGCTTCGGTGAGGGCCGGAGTAGGGCATCATCGGCCCAGGGCTGATGACCTGGAGGAAGGGATGGAGTGCTCCCTCAGCAAGTTTGCTGATGCTACCAAGCTGGGAGGAGTAGCTGATACCCTAGAGGGCTGCGCTGCCATGCAGAGGGACCTGGACAGACTAGGTGGTGAGAAAACTTATGAAATTCAGCAAGGGCAAATGCAAGGTCCTGCACCTGAGAAGGATTAACCCCAGTCACCAGTACAGGCTGGGGACTGACCTTCTGGAGAGCAGCTCTGCAGAGAAGGACCTGAGTGACAAGTCGACCATGAGGCAGCACTGTGTCCGTGGCCAAGAAGGCCAATGGGACCCTGGGGTGCGTTAAGAAGAGCATCTCCAGTAGGTCGAGGGAGGTGATTCTGCCCCTCTACTCAGGCCTGGGGAGGCCGTATCTGGAGAACCGTGTCCAGTTCTGGGCTCCGCAGTCCAGAACTCCCTCCGCAGAGGGATGTGGAGCTACTGGAGAGAGTCCAGCACAGAGCTACAAGGATGATGAGGGGCCTGGAGCATCTGCCCTATGAGGAGAGACTGAGAGAGCTGGGCCTGTTCAGCCTGAAGAAGAGAAGGCTGAGAGGGGAACTGATCACTGTATAGAAATACCTCAAGAGAGGCAGTGAGGAGGAACGGGCGGCCTCTTTTCAGTGGTGGCCACTGGCAGAACTAGAGGAAAAGGCCACAAACTGAAACATGAGAAGTTCCACAGGAACTTAAGGAAAATTTTCTTGACAGTGAGGGTGACAGAGCACTGGAACAGGTTGCCAAGAGACATTTTGGAGTCTCCTTCCTTGGAGATCTTCAAAACCAACTTGGACGCAATCCTGTGCCACATGCTCTGCATGACCCTGCGTGTGCAGGGGGGTTGGACTGGATGATCTCTAGAGGACCCTTCCAACCTTAACGATTCTATGATTCTATGATAGGTAGGCTTAGGCTAGGTGAGGCTGTGCTTCAGGCTGCCAAAAGTCCTTGGAACGAGTGGAAGGTACCACCTGCTGATTGTTATAACCCTGTGACTTACAGGCAAAGAGACTTTCCCTTTGTGCTTCTTTTGCTGACCTCTTCCTTTCATAGAGCTGGTCAGCACCAGTGGGAGAATCTTGCGTGGGGGTCAACCTACATCTCTGAGATAGTAACATGCTTCTGGTTGTTGCTAGCGCTGCTGCTGTGACGCTAGTTTCAATCGTGAGGCTGTTCAAGTTGGAATGGACAGGATGCCATTGAGAAGGGCCCAAAGGAACATCATGGTGTCACATCAGGTTCCATTGGATCTGAAACTCGTCGCGTATGATGAGCTCTCTTCAGGGAAAGTACTTAGTTTTTCCTGGTTGGAGTTACAGGTCTCTCTGAAATGAGTTCAACTGGAAGGAGCCACCTTTCATGCCTTGAATTCATCTCAACTTGGAGCCAGAAAGAGCTCAGGTCAACTACGTAGCACAAAGGGCTGGCATGCTCCAAGCTGATCTTTGTGCACAGCCAAAACTGCAGAGAAGCTACTTCTTCTCAGACATAAATATGTAAATTCGACAAATTTCACCCCACGCGCTAATATTTTAAGGAATTTCTATTTCCAAAGCTAGACTTTATTGCAGCCCTTTTGCCCCAAGTATCAAGTGATTCTTCCCCTGCAAAACAAAATTGATAGGACAGAGACCCTAGCAGTAAGTTTCTCAGCTCAGAGCGAGGAGGCTCTCTGCAATGTGGCAGCTCTAGCAAGCCGGCACAGTGGCAGCTCCTGACAAAAGACTTGCTGCAGCGCCGAGCCTCTAAAGGGCTCCTCGAGCATCCTCAGCAGCTCTGAGCGCCGGCACCTCCTCTGCACTCGCAGCACGTGCAAGCCGCAGTCCTGCTCACCACGGCCTGCAGACCCTGTCCTGCGCCCACTGCTCAGCTCCCCGGAGGCTCTCGCTGGGATTACAAATTCCGAGCCAGCAGCACCACTCTGCACTTCAGGGAACGCTTGGGATTTTGTATTTCCTTCTTTCCTTCCTTCCTTCCTTGCTTCCTCCCTTCCTTCCTTTTTTCTCAGCTGCCAAACATTCACTTCTAAATGCAGCTCTCGTCACAGAATTGATAGGGAATATTGCATTTCTTTAGCCCTTAGACTTTGGGTGGTATTTACAGACTCTATGGCCAACTGATTCTCTCACATTTAGCTCGTTACAAAACAGGAGACAAGAGCACTGAGAACGGCACAGGGTTTTGAATAAGAGGGCTGCTAAACAGCAACTGTAAGGTAAAGTCCATAACTGTTTGTTATGGACTAGAAGTCTTGGACTGAGAATCTTTGCCAGTTTTTGAATTCTTTGCAGCTTTTCTTTTGTGCCTTCTTAGAACTGCACGAGAGGTTTTAAATTGACATGGGACAGTAGAGCTTACAAATTTCTTGCAAGCTTCAGGCAAGGAAGAGCTTCAAAGCAGGAGAAATGCATGAGCTGAAAATGATGGTGAAATAAAATATCAGAAATGGCTGGAATTGTTCGACATTGAGAATGGGGAGGTTCAGCACAAAACCACGAAGAAACTTAAGGGAATGAAGAAGAGATGAAGTGAAGCAACATACAGATTTACTAGAGAAGAAACGAGAAGAAATGCAGAATTTGAAAACGATTGTGAAATGCAATGCCAGGAATACTTGGAATTGTCCCACATCTGACAACAGGGAGGCTCAGCACAAATCCATGAAGAAGAGAGGACCTGAAGCAACATTCAGTTTTAATAAGCAGGAAAGACAAAGAAATGCAGATTTTGAAAACGATTGTGAAATACAATGCCAGGATTAGTGGGAATTGTCCCACAGTTGAGAATGGCAAGTTTCAGCACAAAACCCCGAAGAAACTCAACGGAATGAAGAAGAGATTAACTGAGGCAACATACAGATTTACTAGAGAAGAAAAGAGAAGAAATAGAGAATTTGGAAACGATTGTGAAATACAATACGAGGAAGGGTTGGAATTGTCCAACACCTGACAACAGACAGGTTCAGCACAAAGCCATGAAGAAGGGACGACCTGAAGCAACATTCAGTTTTAATAAACAGGAAAGCCAAGGAAATGCAGATTTTGAAAACAGATGTCAAATACAATAGCAGTAAGGGTTGGAATTGTCCAACAATAGAGAATGGGGAGGTTCAGCACAAAGCCCCGAAGAAACTCAACGCACTGAAGACGAGATTAACTGAGGCAACATACAGATTTACTAGGGAAGAAAAGCGTAGAAATAGAGAATTTGAAAGCAATTGTGATATACAATGTCAGGAAGGGTTGGAATTGTCCAACACCTAAAAATGGGGAGGTTCAGCAAAAGCCACGTAGAAGAGATGAACTGAAACAACATTCTGATTTACTAAACAAGGAAGCAGAAGAAATGAAAAATATTAAAGCTATTGGGAAATACAATACCAGTAATAGTTGGAATTGCCCAACACCTGACAACAGGGAGGTTCAACACAAAACCACGAAGAAACTCATTGGAGCGAAGAAGCGATTAACTGAGGCAACATTCCGATTTACTAGAGAAGAAAACAGAAGAAATGCAGAATTTGAAAACAATGTCAAATACAATAGTAGTAAAGGTTGTAATTGTCCAACACCTAACAACAGACAGGTTCAGCAAAAAACCACGAAGAAAATGAACGGAATGAAGAAGAGATTAGCTAATGAAACATTCAGATTTACTGAGGAAGAAAGCAGAAGAAATAGTGACTTTGAAAACAATTGTGATATACAATACCAGGAAGGGTTGGAATTGTCCAACACCTGACAACAGAGAGGTTCATCACAAAGTCATGAAAAAGAGACGACCTGAAGCAACATTCAGTTTTAATAAACAGGAAAGCCAAGGAAATGCAGATTTTGAAAAAAAATTTGAAATACAATGCCAGGAATAGTTGGAATTGTCCAACAATTGAGAATGGGGAGGTTCAGCACAAAGCCACGAAGAAACTCATTGGAGTGAAGAAGAGATTAACTGAGGCAACATTCCGATTTACTAGAGAAGAAAACAGAAGAAATGCAGAATTTGAAAACAATGTCAAATACAATAGTAGTAAAGGTTGGAATTGTCCAACACCTGACAACAGACAGGTTCAGCACAAAACCACGAAGAAACTCATTGGAGTGAAGAAAAGATTAACTGAAGCAACATTCTGATTTACTAGAGAAGAAAACAGAAGAAATTCAGAATTTAAAATGATTGTGAAATACAATACCAGGAATGGTTGGAATTGTCCAACACCTGACAACAGAGAGGTTCAGCACAAAGCCACGAAGAAGAGGTGACCTGAAGCAACATTCAGTTTTAATAAAAAGGTAAGCCAAGGAAATGCAGATTTTGAAAACGCTTGTGAATTACAATGCCAGGAATGGTTGGAATTGTCCAACAATTGAGAATGGGGAGGTTCAGCACAAAACCACGAAGAAGAGACGACCTGAAGCAACATTCTGTTTTAAGAAACCGAAAAGCCAAGGAAATGCAGATTTTGAAAACGATTGTGAAATAAAATACCAGTAAGGGTTGGAATTGTCCAACACTTGACAACAGATAGGTTTATCACAAAGCCACGAAGAAGAGACAACCTGAACCAACATTCAGTTTTAATAAACCGAAAAGCCATGGAAATGGAGATTTTGAAAACGATTGTGAAATACAATGCCAGGAATAGTTAGAATTGTCCAACAATTGAGAATAGGGATGTTCAGCACGAAGCCACGAAGAAACTCATTGGAGTGAAGAAGAGATTAACTGAGACAACACTCCGATTTACTAGAGAAGAAAACAGAAGAAATGCAGAATTTGAAAACAATTGTCAAATACGATACCAGGAAGGGTTGGAATTGTCCAACACCTGCCACAGGGATGTTCAGCACAAAGCCATGAAGAAGAGATGAACTGAAGCAGCATTTAGATTTACTAAAGAGGAGAGCAGAGTAAATGCAGAATTTGAACATGATATTTTCTATGTTTTCTTTCAAGGTAGTATGCTGACCTACTAAAGGAAACTCTTAAAGAACCCTGAAAGAGTTCCAATCTTAAAACATCTTCATTACCTTTTTCTTAATTACAGTTGCTGAGACAGGGGCTTTAGTAATTAGAGGACAAGGAAGGGAACTTCTTTCAGTAACTCCTGAGGTTGAAAATATCATCTACTTACCTACTGTAGCAATTCTGCCCCACAGTCCTCATTTCAGTAGATCACACATTTGAGTCTCCTCCTTAATGTCACTGACTTGACACTCATTCCCACTGGGATTTTAGCAAGAACATCATGCTACTTTACTACGGCAAGAAAGAATCACAGTAAGTTGTTTTTTTTTTTCCCTTTCATCTGGGCCAGAAGAAGAAGAACAGAAGTTACTGGTTTCTATTCCACAAATTTGATGTCAAAGGGAAAAAAGAAAATCCACAAATTCAGATATTTCTCTAGTACATACCAACAACTTTTAAGGAGAGTTATGTATTTCTCCAAAATTATTTTGCTACATTCACTTAAGTGGAGCCTGCTTTAGATGCTGGGAATAGCAGGTAGCCAAAGAAAATATAATCTCTAAAAGAATAATTTCTTTTAAGAATAACTTATTATTCATATAGCTTATATTATTTATATTGCCTATATACAGACAATCATCAGGAGGTTTTTTCTTAAACCTAATTCTCAAAAGAAAAAAAAATCCCCACCAAAATTCTTCCCTCAAATAACTTCCCCCTCAAAATAATTCCCTTTCAACACCCCTCAAGAACATTCCTAACAAATAATTTTCCATAAAGAAACATGGTTCTTGGCCAAAAAGCGGAAAAAGCAGGACTGGCAGCAAAGTGCAGTGGACCTTAGAACCACAGAAACATCAGTCAAGACAGCTGAGCATGGATGGCCATGATGCCTAAAATCTGGACTTCTCAGTTGAAGGAAAAGGATGGAAAGCCCCGGATAACTCTCCTTAGAGCTGTAACGGTATCTGCGGTTGGGTCAGGAGAATAAATGCTGGGTCTGTGGGAGTCCAGGAGGATATGAAGACTAGCCATGGGTGCCAGCCCTATGGAACCCAGGTGCTTAGTTAATAACTTATGCAGAGTTCACTATGCTTCTGAAGATGGGTGTAGAGGTTTGTAAAAACAAATATTGAAAAAAAAGAGAGGGAGGGCGCTATTTCAAGGCGCCCCTTCTGCAGGTCTGTGTACTTTATCCTCCCAGAAGTTGGACACAAGGGTGTAGTGCAGCTCAAAGAAAGCTACGGCAGAACTGCTCTGGCCTATAAACTACTGCTCTCAACCACTGCACAGATAAAGCGCTAGCTTTCCTGCCAAAGGATGAAGTTAGCTTAGCTACTAATGCAGCAGGTCCTCGTTCTGAAATTGTGTCTAAAGGGGCAAGTCTTGCAGTCACCCGTTGAAGGAGTTGTGATTCTCACAAATAACCTTTGGCAGGGATTGGCAGCACAGTGGCTTCTCCACTGCACAGAGGAATTAGACACTGGACAAACGCTGCCTTTGAGTGTGGAACTATACATTTGAATGCCTGGGATGTGTGCGCCCTCACATTTACCCTCTATCATTTCTCCTACGTCACTTCTCATATCTGAACAGGCTTCTCCATCTTCTCGGGTTGTTAGTGGACAGATGCCCTGTGAGAAAGCAAGGAGAGGAAGACATTGAAAAGGAAATTAAACAGATTCATGTAGCCTCAAAGGCTTTCACTCTTCCCCCCCACCCTTGCCCTAAATGTTATTATTTGTTGGGCAAATGTTTTCTATTTGCTTATCATCTACCTGCTATCATCCAGGAAAAGGGAAAGAAGCAAAACTTTCTTTCAAGATTAATTTCCCGAGCTGAAGTTAGAGAGGAGCGCAACATGTAAGTAGAGAGTAGAAGCAAGACATAGAGCCAATTTAAAGTTGTCTCCCCTCCAAAGAGGAGAAACTCCACACATCTCTCCATGAGGACACACATCCCTACCAGTATTGGCTACTGGGATTAAAAGAGCAGCAACATGAAAAGCACAGAATGGAAAAGAATATGCGTGCACGCACCCATACATGCACACAGAACTTAGAAGCCCTCAGGCTTCTGAGAGCCACGAGAAGCCCAGGGCAATGTGTTCTGTCTAGGAAAGCTTCCGGCAGCACACAGGACCTTAACATATTGTATTCCATTAAATGCAGCCTTGCAACACTGGGGCTGGGGGACCGCCCCTGCACACAACCGTCCTCTGCAGGAGCAGGGCTCTTCACAGGCAGCTCAATATTGTAAACAAATCTGCAGAGAAAGACCTGGGTGTCATGGTGGACGACAAGTTGACCATGAGGCAGCAGTGTGCTCTTGTGACCAAGAAGGCCAATGGGATCCTGGGGTGCATTAACAAGAGCGTCTCCAGCAGGTCGAGGGAGGGGATCCTGCCCCTCTACTCAGCCCTGGTGAGGCCACATCTGGAGTATTGTGTCCAGTTCTGGGCCCCACAGTACAAGAGGGATGTGGAGCTGCTGGAGAGAGTCCAGCGCAGGGCCACAAGGATGATGAGGCGCCTGGAACATCTGCCCTATGAGGAGAGGCTGAAGGAGCTGGACCTCTTTAGCCCGGAGAAGAGAAGGCTGAGAGGGGATGTCATCAGTGTCTAGAAGTAGCTCAAGGGAGGGAGTGAGGAGGATGGTGCTGGCCTCTTTTCAGTAGTGGCCACTGACAGAACGAGAGGTAATGGCCACAAACTGAAGCACCAAAAGTTCCACAGGAACTTAAGGACAAATTTTTTAACAGTGAGGGTGACAGAGCACTGGAACAGACCGCCCGGAGAGGTTGTGGAGTCTCCTTCTCTGGAGATCTTCAAAACCCGCTTGGATGCAGTCCTGTGCCACGTGCTCTAGGTGACCCTGCGTGTGCAGGGGGGTTGGACTAGATGTTCTCTAGAGGTCCCTTCCAACCTTAAGCATTCTATGCTTCTATGAAACAGCAGAAGTCAGATTCTGCAATAAAAGGCACGGCCAAACACTGCCATGCACACGCACAGTGTGCATTCATGCACCAAGTTGATGACAGAGGGATTGCCACATTGTTATTCTGACATATTTCTACTTCAGCATTTTTAAGTTATAAGTCTTCTGCAAGAAATAGTCTTGCAGATGAAATGAGAATGACACGACTTTGCGGGTCGCCAGTGGGAATGACACAGAAGGGTGGTCACCATGGGAATGACACGGCGCAGGGGTCGCCATGGGAATGACACGGCGCAGGGGTCGCCATGGGAATGACATGACAGTGGGATCACAATGGGAATGACATGTCGGGGGCAGATCACAATGGAATTTACACAGCAGGGTGGTCGCCAATGGGAATGACACAGTGGACTGGGCTGTCTACGTACCAGGCTAGAGGCTGGGGCTGGGCTGAGGCGCCGGCGGAGAGGAGGCCAGAGGGGAGCCCAGCGCAGGCCGGCACGCTGGTAGAGAGGGCAGAGCAGAGCAGCGGGTGGAGGGCCGGGCTGGGGGAGGAAGCTCCGGGCAGGCTTCGGTGAGGGCAGGAGCAGGGCATCATCGGCCCAGGGCTGATGACCTGGAGGAAGGGATGGAGTGCTCCCTCAGCAAGTTTGCTGATGCTACCAAGCTGGGAGGAGTAGCTGATACCCTAGAGGGCTGCGCTGCCATGCAGAGGGACCTGGACAGACTAGGTGGTGAGAAAACTTATGAAATTCAGCAAGGGCAAATGCAAGGTCCTGCACCTGAGAAGGATTAACCCCAGTCACCAGTACAGGCTGGGGACTGACCTTCTGGAGAGCAGCTCTGCAGAGAAGGACCTGAGTGACAAGTCGACCATGAGGCAGCACTGTGTCCGTGGCCAAGAAGGCCAATGGGACCCTGGGGTGCGTTAAGAAGAGCATCTCCAGTAGGTCGAGGGAGGTGATTCTGCCCCTCTACTCAGGCCTGGGGAGGCCGTATCTGGAGAACCGTGTCCAGTTCTGGGCTCCGCAGTCCAGAACTCCCTCCGCAGAGGGATGTGGAGCTACTGGAGAGAGTCCAGCACAGAGCTACAAGGATGATGAGGGGCCTGGAGCATCTGCCCTATGAGGAGAGACTGAGAGAGCTGGGCCTGTTCAGCCTGAAGAAGAGAAGGCTGAGAGGGGAACTGATCACTGTATAGAAATACCTCAAGAGAGGCAGTGAGGAGGAACGGGCGGCCTCTTTTCAGTGGTGGCCACTGGCAGAACTAGAGGAAAAGGCCACAAACTGAAACATGAGAAGTTCCACAGGAACTTAAGGAAAATTTTCTTGACAGTGAGGGTGACAGAGCACTGGAACAGGTTGCCAAGAGACATTTTGGAGTCTCCTTCCTTGGAGATCTTCAAAACCAACTTGGACGCAATCCTGTGCCACATGCTCTGCATGACCCTGCGTGTGCAGGGGGGTTGGACTGGATGATCTCTAGAGGACCCTTCCAACCTTAACGATTCTATGATTCTATGATAGGTAGGCTTAGGCTAGGTGAGGCTGTGCTTCAGGCTGCCAAAAGTCCTTGGAACGAGTGGAAGGTACCACCTGCTGATTGTTATAACCCTGTGACTTACAGGCAAAGAGACTTTCCCTTTGTGCTTCTTTTGCTGACCTCTTCCTTTCATAGAGCTGGTCAGCACCAGTGGGAGAATCTTGCGTGGGGGTCAACCTACATCTCTGAGATAGTAACATGCTTCTGGTTGTTGCTAGCGCTGCTGCTGTGACGCTAGTTTCAATCGTGAGGCTGTTCAAGTTGGAATGGACAGGATGCCATTGAGAAGGGCCCAAAGGAACATCATGGTGTCACATCAGGTTCCATTGGATCTGAAACTCGTCGCGTATGATGAGCTCTCTTCAGGGAAAGTACTTAGTTTTTCCTGGTTGGAGTTACAGGTCTCTCTGAAATGAGTTCAACTGGAAGGAGCCACCTTTCATGCCTTGAATTCATCTCAACTTGGAGCCAGAAAGAGCTCAGGTCAACTACGTAGCACAAAGGGCTGGCATGCTCCAAGCTGATCTTTGTGCACAGCCAAAACTGCAGCGAAGCTACTTCTTCTCAGACATAAATATGTAAATTCGACAAATTTCACCCCACGCGCTAATATTTTAAGGAATTTCTATTTCCAAAGCTAGACTTTATTGCAGCCCTTTTGCCCCAAGTATCAAGTGATTCTTCCCCTGCAAAACAAAATTGATAGGACAGAGACCCTAGCAGTAAGTTTCTCAGCTCAGAGCGAGGAGGCTCTCTGCAATGTGGCAGCTCTAGCAAGCCGGCACAGTGGCAGCTCCTGACAAAAGACTTGCTGCAGCGCCGAGCCTCTAAAGGGCTCCTCGAGCATCCTCAGCAGCTCTGAGCGCCGGCACCTCCTCTGCACTCGCAGCACGTGCAAGCCGCAGTCCTGCTCACCACGGCCTGCAGACCCTGTCCTGCGCCCACTGCTCAGCTCCCCGGAGGCTCTCGCTGGGATTACAAATTCCGAGCCAGCAGCACCACTCTGCACTTCAGGGAACGCTTGGGATTTTGTATTTCCTTCTTTCCTTCCTTCCTTCCTTGCTTCCTCCCTTCCTTCCTTTTTTCTCAGCTGCCAAACATTCACTTCTAAATGCAGCTCTCGTCACAGAATTGATAGGGAATATTGCATTTCTTTAGCCCTTAGACTTTGGGTGGTATTTACAGACTCTATGGCCAACTGATTCTCTCACATTTAGCTCGTTACAAAACAGGAGACAAGAGCACTGAGAACGGCACAGGGTTTTGAATAAGAGGGCTGCTAAACAGCAACTGTAAGGTAAAGTCCATAACTGTTTGTTATGGACTAGAAGTCTTGGACTGAGAATCTTTGCCAGTTTTTGAATTCTTTGCAGCTTTTCTTTTGTGCCTTCTTAGAACTGCACGAGAGGTTTTAAATTGACATGGGACAGTAGAGCTTACAAATTTCTTGCAAGCTTCAGGCAAGGAAGAGCTTCAAAGCAGGAGAAATGCATGAGCTGAAAATGATGGTGAAATAAAATATCAGAAATGGCTGGAATTGTTCGACATTGAGAATGGGGAGGTTCAGCACAAAACCACGAAGAAACTTAAGGGAATGAAGAAGAGATGAAGTGAAGCAACATACAGATTTACTAGAGAAGAAACGAGAAGAAATGCAGAATTTGAAAACGATTGTGAAATGCAATGCCAGGAATACTTGGAATTGTCCCACATCTGACAACAGGGAGGCTCAGCACAAATCCATGAAGAAGAGAGGACCTGAAGCAACATTCAGTTTTAATAAGCAGGAAAGACAAAGAAATGCAGATTTTGAAAACGATTGTGAAATACAATGCCAGGATTAGTGGGAATTGTCCCACAGTTGAGAATGGCAAGTTTCAGCACAAAACCCCGAAGAAACTCAACGGAATGAAGAAGAGATTAACTGAGGCAACATACAGATTTACTAGAGAAGAAAAGAGAAGAAATAGAGAATTTGGAAACGATTGTGAAATACAATACGAGGAAGGGTTGGAATTGTCCAACACCTGACAACAGACAGGTTCAGCACAAAGCCATGAAGAAGGGACGACCTGAAGCAACATTCAGTTTTAATAAACAGGAAAGCCAAGGAAATGCAGATTTTGAAAACAGATGTCAAATACAATAGCAGTAAGGGTTGGAATTGTCCAACAATAGAGAATGGGGAGGTTCAGCACAAAGCCCCAAAGAAACTCAACGCACTGAAGACGAGATTAACTGAGGCAACATACAGATTTACTAGGGAAGAAAAGCGTAGAAATAGAGAATTTGAAAGCAATTGTGATATACAATGTCAGGAAGGGTTGGAATTGTCCAACACCTAAAAATGGGGAGGTTCAGCAAAAGCCACGTAGAAGAGATGAACTGAAACAACATTCTGATTTACTAAACAAGGAAGCAGAAGAAATGAAAAATATTAAAGCTAATTCTCAAAAGAAAAAAAAATCCCCACCAAAATTCTTCCCTCAAATAACTTCCCCCTCAAAATAATTCCCTTTCAACACCCCCCAAGAACATTCCTAACAAATAATTTTCTATAAAGAAACACTAAAAAAAAATCCGTTCCAAAAAACTATGCCTGACCAAATATTTCCTTCTGATTTTTTTTTCCCATCCAGATCATTTTATCCTATGAAAAAATCACACAAAACACACACACAACTTTTATTTTTTGACAAAACCCTTTCCCTTCCAATAAGGTTTTCCCCTCCAAAGGCTGTTGCAGATGGCTCGGGATTGGGCAATAATCACGCAAAATCAGGTGGCTACGTCAAGCATTATTTCAGGTGAAAGCACATAAACGGAGGAGCAAAATACGGATAGTTGCTCACAACTTAGTACTTGCTAGCAGGATACTGAGCCTGAACATCCTCTCGAGCTGGTGGATTGGAGGGTTGCTGACAGGCTCCCAACTTGGCGGGCGTCCCTGTGGAGACAACGTATACCTCGGTGTTAGGTGTCTCCCCGTTCCCCTTCCCGCACTGTCTTTTTACGCACGGTGCCTCCTGCCCCATAGGGCCAGTACGTGCCAGGAGGCAGGCCGGGGGGCGGACAAACTCCACCCTCAGCCACATAACCTT
Source organism: Tinamus guttatus (assembly GCF_059628265.1). Lineage (NCBI taxonomy): Eukaryota > Metazoa > Chordata > Aves > Tinamiformes > Tinamidae > Tinamus > Tinamus guttatus. Next base: position 36,093 of record NW_028289518.1, on the reverse strand, counting down.
CCCTCCCGGGTGCGCAAGCGCGCATACCGGTAGGGGGTCCCAGCCCTCAGTCTGAGGGTCCTGCCTTCCTCATCTTCCTCCTCCTCCTGGTGCGGCTGAGCTTCAAACTGGGTTAGAGGACATCTGCGGTTAAGCTGGCTGCAAGCCCGGTCCAGCAGCCACCTTCAACTGGTTTTGGACGGAGTCGGCTGTGAACGTGGCTGAGCAGCCGCCTCCGTGTTCCTTATCGTTCCGCCCAAATGGGCAAACATCTTATTTCTCAAGGTCTGGATTCTGTTTCGCACAATAGTCTTATGACCTTACAGAGCATAAATAATCATAAAAATATCTACCTCCTATACATGCCGCCCCGTGATCTGTAGAGGTCAATCTATTGTAGCGAAGCACCCGAAGAGATAACATTTTCATAGCAGTTTCAACCATACCTCGTGTCAGCATCATTACACAAGGGATACAGTACATAACACAGACAAATACAGCAAATAGAAATAATAGCCCCAATAGCAGTTTCTGTAGCCATGGCCAACCCCACTTCCACTGTCCGAATGCATTCCAGTCATCAGCATCTCTCAGTTGATGAGTCAGATCCTGTAAGGCCTGGATCTGGCAAGGTATAGACTTGGAGTGGTCGCTTGGATTCATATAGCACATGCCTCCTACCTCTTCACACCCATGGCCATCCATAAGCAATAACATATCTATGGCAGTGTGGTCTTGTACAGTTGCGTGCTGAATCGAGTCCACTTCTACTCACAATGAGGACAAAGCTCTCGTTGTAGCATTGCTGGACTTTGCTAGCCAGCATCCCAGTCTGCACAACGTGGTCAATGCTTGCTCGGCAGCGATCCCCGGAGCCAATGGCAACGCTATAATATTTTTCTCTGTTGTCCCAAAGTCATTTATGTTGGTAGAGGCGATAGACACAGACAGATGCAACCATTTTAAGGGAAAGTTCCTTCAAGGTATCATGATTGCCCTGGGGATTCAAGGGGACTTGCATACCCCTTGGCATCTCCAGAGCTCTGGTACAGTGCGAAGGATGAATGGGAACATTAAAAGGCATCTTCTAAAATTGGTGTTAGAAGCTAAAACACCATGGAGACAACTTCTACCATTCAAGAATGAGAACAAAACCTAGGGGAGACATTTAACTGTTCTCCTTTGAAAGAATATTCGAGATTCCCCACCCTACTAACACCCAAGCTGCCGGGAATGTAAAGATGAGTGATCAATATGTGGGCAGAATACTTTCCCGTGTAAAGGATCTCCAACAGGAAGTCCAGCTCGCACAGATCCTGCCCTTGGATTTTGCAGTACCAGGAGATCGGGTCTTGGTCAAAAAGCAGAAAAAGCACCACTGGCAGCAAAGTGCAGTGGACCTTAGAACCACAGAAACATCAGTCAAGACAGCTGAGCATGGATGGCCATGATGCCTAAAATCTGGACTTCTCAGTTGAAGGAAAAGGATGGAAAGCCCCGGATAACTCTCCTTAGAGCTGTAACGCTGTCTGGGGTTGGGTCAGGAGAATAAATGCTGGGTCTGTGGGAGTCCAGGAGGATATGAAGACTAGCCATGGGTGCCAGCCCTATGGAACCCAGGTGCTTAGTTAATAACTTATGCAGAGTTCACTATGCTTCTAAAGATGGGTGTAGAGGTTTGTAAAAACAAATATTGAAAAAAAAGAGAGGGAGGGATTGAGCAGAATACACAAGTTTGTGTATTCACAAATAAGGGGACTTCCCCACAGTCTTTGGCTGATGAGTGGGACAAAGGAATATATGCAGGAGAGGAGACTGAGCGGAGCCATGAGTGAGTGGGACAGGAGAGCATATGCCAAAAGGAGGGTGAGCTCAGGTTGAGAGCAGATGGAAGGAGGCAGGAGTTTGGTGTAGGCAGGCCGGGAAGGATGTAACTTCTGAGCACCTTGGCCAACGGGGAAAAGGAGAGGGCGTCCCTCACTCGAGAAAGTAGGATAAAAGGGGGCTGCATCCTCCAGCAGTTGGAGAGACCCCACAGGAATATGCCCGGTGGACTCTTCCTTTATTCAAATAAAGTTTTAAGATTCCTCTGTCTCCTTTTTGGACATGCAGCTCTTGACAGTGAGATTTTCTGCACACAAGTTACTTACACTGTTGTTTTGCAGAATTAAATTAGCCTGTTAGTAACCACTGTTAATAAAGGGAACATTAAATCCACTCACATTCTCAATATTGAACAATGCTGACCATAATAGAACGGGAATGTAAAAGATCTTTGTGCAAGTATTCTGAGAGACCAAATTATCAAGTGGATATAGAACTGTATGTAACAACCATACTTAGAAAAGCATTTATAGAGTCTAGTGAAAAATGAGCTTCAAGCTGAACAAATTCTGCAAGGCATTGAAATATCAAAGAAAAAGACAGCTTTCAAGCCATGAATTTGAAGGAAAACTAACATTTTGCAGAGGCCTTTTCTGATACTTCTATGCCTCTTTTTCATCATAGTTCTTCTTGATAACATTCAGATCTATTTTTAAAATAAACTCTTTTTTTCTTTTTTTTTTTCTTGATAATGTGCCAATATTTTGTGAGAGAATTAATTATTCCTGAAGTGATTTAAAAGACTCAAATACTTTGTCATCTTTTTCCCCCCAAAATCCTTCCCATTCTGGCATGATATATGTCACGTGCCTAAAAGTGTGGAGAACTACAGCATAAATCCAAAAATTATCTTCATTTCCTGATATACAGAAATAACATCAAGCTAGAAGAACGCTTCTGCATTAACAGGATAACTGAAAAAACACTGTAATGATATCCATTTAAAAGGAATTCTAGAACAGCAGTTACTGAATTCCATTCATTACAAATAACACTATAAAGCCATGAATTGGAATCAATTTACACGCTGACACCTGAGAAATGTATTGTTTGTATTTTTCCATCCAGTGCCAAGTGCATAGAGGTATTTTCTTTCATTCATTTCTCAAAAATACAAACATCTCTTCCTTGAAATTCAGTAAATTTGATGGCTTCACAAGTATACGCAAAATAATTTTCACAAGCTTGTTATGCACTGTTAGCAATGTTCTTCATGTGTAGATTTTATTGAGTATTTCATTGTTAAATTTCTACAAGCAGTAAAAAAGAGACCTGATTTACAGTGTTTCCATATCTGTTGCAGAAGAACAAATACTGGCATTGTGTCATTAATACAGAACTTCAATACAGAACTGCTGCTTGTTAAAAAAAACGCCCTATATAAATTGCCCTATATAGATAACAAAATACATAAAAAATACATGAAGAACACTGGTAGGTTACAGGAAAGATGTGTTGTCTTACAAGCAGCTCCGAAAGCATGAGATAACTAGGGATCATAAATATGGATCAGTACAGGGTGATCCATAGGCCTCCTATCAGGGCCAGCTGCCAGGCCCCAGAAGCCCAGGCACCCCAAGGCCTTTGAGGCAGCCCCAAGTGCTTCTAGGGCTGCCTTTAACCACAACCCACCGGCGTTCTCTCACTGGAGGTGAAAACTGCACAGAATTCCTCCAGGGGGTACTGATCCCATCTTCGGGTGTAGCCACACAGCTACAACTGTGATAGATACAGGAGCTTGGGATAAAGAGCTGTAACTCGGCCTGTGTAGACTTAGTCACGATGTGGCAGAGATGACTCACATCCTAATGCTTGCTTCAAATGGGAGATGGGTTTTCTTAACATTCAACTTCCTTAAGTAGGCACTGCTGTAATGGTAACGTTTTGACTATTGCTTTTTTCTCCTCTCAACCCTGGGCTTTTCACTCCCACTGCTTTTTGATCTTGGTTCCTATTTGCTATGGAGGAGAAAGTAGAAGGCAAGTATTTCTCAGTGAACAAATAACAGGGAACCGTAGAGAAAGATTGGATGCCACTTGTGGGATAGCTGATGGATAGCCATGTTCCGCAGAAAGAGAAATCATGACTTAAGAAAATGTTTTCATCCCAGAAACTTACATGCGTCATGAGAGTCCGGTGGGAATTCCTGAGGAGCCGGATCCCCCCGTTGTCGTGGATTACAGCAAGCTTGTGGTATGTCTGTTTTCAGTTTTCTTTAGAACAAGGTAGGGAACTTTCTCCCCTCACTGCTGTGAGGGAAGCGGAGCTTGATGGGCAGTTGTGGGCAGTATTTCCACTTGCCTGGTTGCTGTGTGTGGGTCCACTCCGACAGCCTCACTCCACGCACAGCTCCTGGACAGTGTTGGCAGTCAGTTGTGCTGTGATGGGACTGTTTAGCTCCTGAAGCCTTCAAGAGCTTTTGCAGAAGGTCTCGTGCTATTTTCAACTCGTGTTGTCTCCATTTTGTTTTCAGCATCTGCTGGATTCTGTCACTAAGAGGACAAGGACCTTCAACATCTTTTACCTAGAAAAAAATATACGCTCTCTTCTGCCAGTGCATTTACAAGCACCGGAACGAATATGACAAAACTAAACTCAATATGGTAAATTTTATATATGTTTTCTAATGGTTATATATAGTATTCTGTCATGGTTACAGAGTCTGCATGCCCTCTGAATATCATGCTTATTTCATATTCATTGCTTTAGTGCTTAGCTGTCATGTTATAAGACTTACTTATTTCCATCTGGAAGACATTTACCCATATTGCAAAACCATTGTTATATTTGGCATAACACTTTTCAGTTTCAGCAGGAAAAAGAGATTGGACTTGAAGACAACGGTTCCACCCACCCAGCTCCTTCAAAGCAATTAACCTTGGAGACTGTGGATGGCTGTTCTTGCTATCCACAAGTGTATCCAAGGTGTAGGGGGACCATGAAAGGAGGGTGCTCTTCTCAGTCTGTTACTTCCTCTTTCTCCCCCTCCTACAAGCAGGCAAACATTTGCAGATGTCTTCAGGAGGCATCCACCACCCAAGCTGGGCAATCCCAGTGTTCATTTGGTTTAGAGATGCTGGAAATGGAGTGTTCGGGTCCAAAGAAGCCATGAGCCCACTCGTCCCTGAGGCACCTGTGTGTGAGAATAGATGAAATTCTTGGTCCCTCTGCAGTTTACCTTGAAAAGAAGGAGCCTCTTTGCTTAGGCACTGGTATCTCCATCTCTTCCCTCACATCTGATTGAGAGGTAGAACGGACACTCTGTTCTCACTGTGCACAAATGGGGATATTTTGGATTCAGGGAGGTCACGCCTGACAGACGTTCCCTTCTCACCTGGTATAATGCCACGTACTAGCTTGAGAAGGGAAAATATTGATGTTATCCCAGCACTTGTGGGCTTCTGGAACTTAAAGTTGGAATGCTCAAACTAAATGTGCCTGGATTTCTTTGTTTCCTCCCTTTTTCTTTAGCTGTAAGTACAGTTCTCTCTTCTTCTGAGTGCACTGGGCAAGTAGCAAAGGTAAATTAATTATGGAGCATCCAGCAAGTAACTTTCTCAGCTTTTAGCTGTGGTTGCTCAGGGAGGATCTCTTCCGACCTGTTTTAACAAATGTTGCTCCAGGCTCTGTGTCCTCTACTCTTTTGGACACATAGGGATGTCTCTGAAGCTACAGAGAATAGAGAAGCATTGTGATGCTTTTAGCACATGATATAGCTAAATATCACCAACAGGGGAATATATTTACAGATGCTTTAACTTTGTGTGAAGAAAGAAACTATCAGGTTCTTAAACTATTATTTGTGCTTATTGATAATTCTTCTTTTCTTTATTATCAGGAAATGAAGAAAATCATTAGGAACTTCTACTGTGCTTCATAATGTGATCTTCAGAACACTTCCACTTTATTTAAAATAAAATTTTAATTGCATTCTCTTGTTAGCTGTGTATGGTTCAGTAAAGAGTACTTGTAAATATATTACATACATACAGATATGGATGTATAAGGCATAAATGTATATAAAATCTATATAAAACAAATTAAGATATATTTTATAGCTGTATTATAATTATAAATATTACATATTTTAATAGATATAAATATATAAAATACATATAAAATAAGTCTTAAGATATGTTTTTATACATCCATATTTATAAAACAAATATATATTTTTTATTGTTTGAATTGTATTGTTTTAATAAAAACCTATTTTAAGTGAAACAGCATTCAAGTTTGTCTGTTTTAATTGTAGAATAATTTCAGCAGTAAAAATCTTCCTTGTTCCTGGTATATTAAGTAGATCATGGGAAAGTTTACCTCCTTCTTGGTTTATCAGTTATATAACTGAGGCAAACAAGAAAAATGCATAGGGAAGAAAACAGGAAGCTCTCATCTTGCCCTGGCTTGATCTCCAACTTAGCTGGCTGCTGCCTTCGATTGACAAGACTGGTCTGTATGGATCTTAGAGAATAGGACGGTTTTCCTTTTTTTTAAAAAAAAAAAAAAAAAAGAAAAAAAAAACAGAAGTCAACAAACTGTGCAGTAGGGGTGAAGCTGAGAAATTATGAGAATGATGCCTGAAAGTAGCTTCTGAGAAGCCCGAGAGAGTACACACTGAACACGTCCAGTTTTGCTTCCCTCCTCGTTTGCTTTTTCTGTTTCTCCTCTAGTTGGGCTCTGCAGGCTACATTGCTGGGATGGTAAATGGCCCACAAGAGCAAGCAAGCGTTGGCTCTGCTTCCCAGGCCGAGCTAAGGAGCTTCTCCCACCCCTGAGACACGAGGCCTCACCTGCAGAGTGTACAAATTCACTTCTTAACCATTACTAGAGCTACTTGTCTCATATATTCTGGGTAAATCAGGGCAAAGCGTGTGCCAGATAAGCTCTGTGTTTTATATCTCAGTTGTTTTCTTGGATGGGTTACAGATGCAGGCTTTGTCCAGGCTTCACTTAAGCGTGGAAAATAAAATGTCCAGATTTCTAAAGTGGATGCCTGTAAGTTAAGTGAAGGCAATTCTTGTCTATTGGTGCTTTGTGTGAAAGCCACGGGCCTGCACGTGCTTGCACCACTGGGCACCAGGAAGGTTTCCTTGCATCTCCAGGGAGAGGAGAGGGAAAAAATTATAGAAGCAAAAATCTGTTTCTTAGCCCTTGAAGATGGTGTTGAAATCCTGACATCTTAAATGCACCTTTCACCAGGGAGTCGCTGTTGGTTCATTCTGTGGTAACAGGGAAACTTCTTACACTGAAAAAGAAGGGACAGGGTGGGAAAGGCAGACCCAGAAACAATCTTCTGGTAACGCTTTTGCACTTCAAACTTTTGGTTCAACTTTTTTTGTACTGCTGCTCTCAGCAGGAAACTGTTGCTATGGTGTTTTAGAAGTGTATGTGTATAAATGGGCAAATAGCGGTGGTCTTCCCTCATGTGATGCTATGGGGGTGATCCTTCCTAAAAGTCACTCTTTGTTTCTTCCTACCTCTGCTGCTGTTCCCAGAGTTGGGTGTCTGACCTCAAAACCGCATAACCCTGTTAAAAACAGCGAGGAGAAGCACATCACTGCAGGAAGAGCGCGGGGCAAGAGCTAAAACTAAACCCTAAACTAAATCCTAAAACTCACCCTGTGAGTGCGTATTGACGGAAGAGGTCCTCTCAGCTTTCAACAGGTATATACAGAAATGTTTTTTGGATCTGTATGGCTTTTCCCACCCTAAATCTTTAATTCTGGGCCAGTTCGTTAAAGGCCGTGGGTGGTGGACCTGGGCCCTCCCAAACTCCCCTCCCTGCTGACAGACGCGGGGGAACTGCTGCAATCTCGGACTCGTGACGGGACAGCCATTTTTTGAAAACGGAATTATATAAAAGCACAATAAAGAACATGTATCATGCTGCTATTGCACATGGCATGGGACATAACACCTAGCAATGCTCAATGTCCAACTGTGCAATCTTTGCATGTAAGTTTTAGTCGTCGTGCCATCTTTATCTCTAGCATCTCTTTATCTCTATCTTTATCTATTATCTTTATCTATTATTTTTATCTCTAACATCTCTTTATCTAGCCACTTCCTAAGCTGATCTTAGGTCAAGACTGCCTGTGTGTAAATGGGAAGAGTCCTGCATTATAGCAAATCTACCCAACCCTGCTTTTTATGCTGGGGTCAGCGTTGTACTGCACAAAGCTTCCTTTTTCAGGTGAAACTTCTAATTGTGAACAGAGTTGCTGCATTAAGAAAGAGGTATTTCTTACATTCTAACTACTCTATGAGCAGTTCTTCTAGCGCTATTTATTTTTCTTTCATATAGGTTTTTTTTTTTAAAAAATGAAATGCTTGATGTTATTAGCTGCCCTGTAGATAGGGGCCTTCAGTAGTAGGCCCCTGCAGTGGGCATGGGAGGCAGGGGCTCCCCTTAGAGTGGGCCAAAGAACTGGATGTGTGAATATTGGAGAATTTTTGGGAAAAAGTCGTCTCTCTCTTCCTGTTAAGGTAAGGCGTAAAAGGGGTGCATGCTTTGGGAAGAGTTCCTGTTAGCGTTTTTGGCGGGGGGGGGGGGGCTTAATTTGGCTGCCTAGCCGAGGCGTCCGGCCTCGGGGAATTCTGTGTGCGTGGACGAGCTCAGCTCAGCACTTAGTGCCCAGCGTGGCCTGCAGCGGTGCCGGCAGGCTGGAGTTAACGCTCCGCTTCCCGCTGGGAGAGGCTGGTTTCAGAGCTGGTGCGTGAGCAGGGTGGGCAGAGCAGGGGGTCCGAGCGGTGCCCGCTTGTGGTTCTGGGATTCTTGGTGCCCGCCTGTGGTTATGGAGCTGACCCTGCTGCTTCTTGGTGGCGATGGGCTCTTGCTTTTTCTCTTTGAGTAGAGGGTTATAAACTCCGTGTTTTCAGGGGAACAACTGGGGAACAACAACAAAAAAACCCTATATGAAAAAAAAATAAATAGCGCTAGAAGAACTGTTCATAGAGTAGCTAGAATGCAAGAAATACCTCTTTCTTAACGCAGCCACTCTGTTTACAATTAGAAGTTTCACCTGAAAAAGGAAGCTTTGTGCAGTACAACACAGCATAAAAAGCAGGGTTGGGTGGCCTTAGGCCTAGATTTGCTATAATGCAGGACTCTGCCCTTTTATACATGGGCAGTCCTGACCTAAGATTAGCGTAGGAAGCAGAGCCAACGCTTGCTTGCTCTGGTGGGCCATTTAGCATCCCAGCAATGTAGCCTGCAGAGCCCAGCTAGAGGAGAAACACGAGGGCACCGACAAAGCAAACGAGGAGGGAAGCAAAACTGGACGTGTTCAGTGTGTACTCTCTCGGGCTTCTCAGAAGCTACTTTCAGGCATCATTCTCGTAATTTCTCAGCTTCACCCCTACTGCACAGTTTGTCTTTTTTTTTTTAAAAATGGAAAGCCATCCTATTCTCTAAGATCCATACAGACCCATCTTGTCAATCAAAGGCAGTAGCCAGCTAAGTTGGAGATCAAGCCAAGGCAAGATGGGAGCTTCCTGTTTTCTTCACTATGCATTTTTCTTGTTTGCCTCAGTTATATAACTGATAAACCAAAAAGGAGGGAAACTTTCCCATGATCTACTTAATATACCAGGAACAAGGAAGATTTCTAATGCTGAAATTATTCTACAATTAAAACACACAAACTCGAATGCTGTTTTACTTAAAATAGGTTTTTATTAAAACAATATTTTTTTATTGTTTGAAATGTATATTTGCTTTATAAATATGGAGGCGTAAAAGACATATCTTAAAACTTATTTTAATAGATATAAATATATAAAATACATATAAAATATGTAATATATATAATTATAGTACAACTATTAAATATATCTTATTTGTTTTATATATATTTTATATATGTATATGCCTTATACATCCATATCTGTATGTATGTAATAAATATATTTACAAGTACTCTTTACTGAACCATACACAGCTAACAAGAGAATGCAATTAAAATTTTATTTTAAATAAAGTAGAAGTGAAGTGTTCTGAAGATCACATTATGAAGCACAGTAGAAGTTCCTAATGATTTTCTTCATTTCCTGATAATAAAGAAAAGACAAATTATCAATAAGCACAAATAATAGTTTAAGAACCTGATAGATTCTTTCTTCACACAAAGTTAAAGCATCTGTAAATACATTCCCCTGTTGGTGATATTTAGCTATATCATGTGCTAAAAGCATCACAATGCTTTTTTTTTTTTTAAAGAAAAATGGAGGAAACAAAGAAATCCAGGCACATTTAATTTGAGCATTCCAACTTTAAGTTCCAGAAGCCCACAAGTGCTGGGATAACATCAATATTTTCCCTTCTCAAGCTAGTACGTGGCATTATACCAGGTGAGAAGGGAACGTCTGTCAGGCGTGACCTCCCTGAATCCAAAATATCCCCATTTGTGCACAGTGAGAACAGAGCGTCCGTTCTACCTCTCAATCAGATGTGAGGGAAGAGATGGAGATACCAGTGCCTAAGCAAAGAGGCTCCTTCTTTTCAAGGTAAACTGCAGAGGGACCAAGAATTTCATCTATTCTCACACACAAGCACCTCAGGGACGAGTGGGCTCATGGCTTCTTTGGACCTGAACACTCCATTTCCAGCATATCTAAACCAAATGAACACTGGGATTGCCCGCCTTGGGCGGTGGATGCCTCCTGAAGACATCTGTAAATGTTTGCCTGCTTGTAGGAGGGGGAGAAAGAGGAAGTAACAGACTGAGAAGAGCACCCTCCTTTCATGGTCCCCCTACACCTTGGATACACTTGTGGATAGCAAGACCAGCTATCCACAGTCTCCAAGGTTAATTGCTTTGAAGGAGCTGGGTGGGTGGAACTGTTGTCTTCAAGTCCAATCTCTTTTTCCTGCTGAAACTGAAAAGAGTTATGCCAAATATAACAATGGTTTTGCAATATGGATAAATGTCTTCCAAATGGAAATGGGTAAGTCTTATAACATGACAGCTAAGCACTAAAGCAATGAATATGAAATAAGCATGATATCCAGAGGGCATGCAGACTGTGTAACCATGACAGAATACTATATATAACCACTAGAAAACATATATAAAATTTACCATAATGAGCTTAGTTTTGTCATAATCGTTCCGGTGCTTGTAAATGTACTGGCTGAGGAGAGCGTACATTTTTTTCTAGGTAAAAGATGTTGAAGGTCCTTGTCCTCTTAGTGACAGAATCCAGCAGATGCTGAAAACAAAATGGAGACAACACGAGTTGAAAATAGCACGAGACCTTCTGCAAAAGCTCTTGAAGGCTTCAGGAGCTGAACAGTCCCATCACAGCACAACTGACTGCCAACACTGTCCAGGAGCTGTGCGTGGAGTGAGGCTGTCGGAGTGGACCCACACACAGCAACCAGGCAAGTGGAAATACTGCCCACAACTGCCCATCAAGCTCCGCTTCCCTCACAGCAGTGAGGGGAGAAAGTTCCCTACCTTGTTCTAAAGAAAACTGAAAACAGACATACCGCAAGCTTGCTGTAATCCACGACAACGGGGGGATCCGGCTCCTCAGGAATTCCCACCGGACTCTCATGACGTCCGACCAGACACTCTTGACGCATGTAAGTCTCTGGGATGAAAACACTTTCTTAAGTCATGATTTCTCTTTTTCCAGAACATGGCTATCCATCAGCTATCCCACAAGTGGCATCCAATCTTTCCCTACCGTTCCCTGATATTTGTTCACTGAGAAATACTTGCCTTCTACTTTCTCCTCCATAACAAATAGGAACCAAGATCAAAAAGCAGTGGGAGTGAAAAGCCCAGGGTTGAGAGGAGAAAAAAGCAATAGTCAAAACGTTGCCATTACAGCAGTGCCTACTTAAGGAAGTTGAATGTTAAGAAAACCCATCTCCCATTTGAAGCAAGCATTAGGATGTGAGTCATCTCTGCCACATCGTGACTAAGTCTACACAGGCCGAGTTACAGCTCTTTATCCCAAGCTGCTCGTTATCAGAAAGATGCACGTGCCATAAAAGAAAGCAAATGATTGTTGGTTTGCGAGGAGATAGAATTACAAAACTGATTTCAGAATCAGAAGAGCAGCAGCTTAAGAAAAATGACTTTGGTGGCATAATCAGAGGGACAGAATCTTAATGGAAGCAACACAGTGCAGTGATTTGTAAAGAAATAATAGAATGAAATTAAAGGAGGCTAATGTAAACCCCTCAACAACAAAATGGAGCTATCTGGTCTGCTGGACCTTTCGCTTACCTTTTGAATCACCCTCTTGGAAACTTGCTGTATTTTGGGAATCCAAAGTGTCATTTCAATTTCTTAGCCCTGAATTAGGAGAAAACTGGGCTCTTTTCTTTTCAGAGCCAGATTTATTCACAGAGGCAAAATCTCTTGTTTTCTGTCTCATGTTTATTTTCATAGACATTTGTCTGTCGCCGTGGAAGACTATTGTGGCTTTCTTCCACACGAGAACCTCCTATGAACTCACCTTCAGTCTGGTGCATGCTAGAAGCACCGTTTTCCAGGAACTCTTCTCCCTCACTGTCTACTTCCTCTTGGTCTTCTCCACTTCTATTCACTTTACTCCACTGCAAAATCTTTCTCCTCTTTGTTTCACCACTGGAAGTGCAATTCTTCCTTTTGCGTTTTCTTTTGGACGGAACTGCAATAAGATATTAGAAAAAAACAACCCAAAATATAAGCAAAGCAGCTCCTCCTTTAAAATTTGCTCTTCTTATCTTCCTCGTATGTATGTCAAGTAAAACAATCAAAGAACTGAAAGTACTGACATATCTCACTACACATGTAGGTCTAAAGAAAAGGTTGCAAGTTCATGTGGTCCATTTGCTGTTAGATTTTTAAATTTATTCAAGACTTTAAACTAGATTTGAAGCGCAGAAAATTCCTACTTTAGCCTTGCTTTGCAGTCCTATTGTCTGCCTATTGGGTAAAGTTGCTTACTGTCTCATTACATGAACTAATAGAGATGAATAGCAAAAAAGCCTTTGGAGAAAAGCTCTTCTTCAAATCTCCTATAAAACCAGTAAAGATCAAAAGCAGAGTGAATGCTGGGAAGAGTTAAAAAGAGACCATTTCAAGAAAGTAACTGAAGGATAAAGAAAATTCTCAGTAAAGTTTTATGATTCAGATAACCTGTTTAAAACTGTTTTTGTCCTTATGCCTTCCAAAAAGGAAAACAAAAAAACCCCACCCTTCTTTCTATTTACAGAATATTGCACAAAACAGACGGGTGAAATCCTTGGCAAAGTTTCCACCGGCAGAAACCTTGTCACGAGAAGGATACCAATGGCATTAGCAATATCACCCAGAAAGACTGTTGGTGGGGAGAAAAAAAAGAAAAAAAAATCTAAAAACAAAAAGCAACTTGCCATTAGGCAGTGGTGTAGGGCAGGCTCCAGGCATCACTGGCATCTCTATTCTTTCGTTACACTTGTTATCTTGTTTATTACATCCAGAAACAGAGGGCTGCTGTGGCATCACCTCGTAGTGAGATGGCACATCCTGTGAAGAGCTGCAGCCTTGCAATGAAGAACAGACAGCAAAAAAGTTGGTCTCACGTTTCTACTTACAAATACTGAGGCAAGTCTTCAAATCCCGAGGGTTGGAATACATACCTCTTTTCTCACGAGACTCTTCAATTTCTTCACAAAGTTGACCCAAGTCTTTATCCATTTCTTCCTTCACTATGGCATGGGCAACATCTCTCAGAGCACAAACTTTGTCTCTAAGGAGACGATCTGAAAGTTGACAGTCAGAACTGAGTGTTTGCCACTAGCTAAGTGAAATCCTTGATTTGGATCATATGGAAAAGATGAACTCTTTTCCCAAAGAGGTTTTGCAAGCTATTTCAGTGAATAGTTTTGGCAGAAGAACATAAAAGTTAATAATGAAGGCAGAGGCACTACATCTTCATTAGCACCTATTGCACATAATTTCATCTCTAAATAATTTAACACTACATGAGTTTTTAAAGTGGCAAGAAATGCTCTCTGTGGATGTTTCAAGGGAGCTAATCCCAAGGCCATTGTAAAGAGACAACTCTTCTCAATCTATGCATTTTAAATGTTGTCTAAATGAGGGATAAAGAGCTATCCTCAACTCCAGCTTCTCTATCTGGCTTGTATTCTAAGGCACTGCTACAGATTAGATCAAGATCTTTCAGAAAATCTCCTGCAGTTATATATTGGTGCAAGTCAATTTTAGAGAGAATTGTTGAAAGGTCCATTGGCTGTTTAATAACTGTGATATAATCAGGTACTTACAAATTAAATAGATGGGTTCAGAGGTTTTATTAGACTTACACAGTATCTACCCACATTATTTTAATAAATTCAAATAATGACTTCTTACAAACCCTGAATATTTGTGACATTATGAGCAGAGAGTGGAATTAACCACTTAGCTGCTTGAAAAAGGAAGGGCTCTTTCAAAGGGCTTTGAAGAGACACACTGGAAGGGAGAAGAAAGGCAGCAGGAAGCTGGGGAGTGTGTGTGGGACAGTGAAGGGAACAGACATGCAGAGCAGGATTTGCTTCCTTCAGCTTCAGAACATCACAGTAAATACATTGGATTGAGCCACCCGAGCCAGGCTCTGCTCTGGGCAGCAGGAAATCCGCTGCCGGAATTGCCCTTTGGAAGTAGCTGCTCTAGGCATCTCCCTTAGGAGGAGATACCTGGAGCAGAGCTAATTCTGTCCTTACTGGGAGCGTGAGAGGAGCCTCAAGGCTAGTTTAGGTGAGGAGACCTCTATTTGTTTAGACTATTGACATGTCAAGAGCCTGGAAGGGAAAGACGAGGGATGCCCAGAGGAACAGGGCCCTTGCTGATACACAGCTGTATTAAAATTGCATCTGACTCTGAAGTATAAGTCTGTTAAGATGGGGGCACAGTCAGTAAATTAAATGAGTAAAAGAGGGACTTGGAAGTTTTGGGGGAAGATGAAACCACATGTCATTTATGGCTGATCCTGTACTGGGGAGCCAGAGACAAAATGGCAGGCGGAATCTTGAATTTTTTTTCAAACATCTGCTCTTCTCCTGTTCCCAGAGGAACCACTGACAGCCAACAAACACGTAGCAATACCTTTAGGCTTTATTCCAACAGCCCCAAAGAAATCTGACTGTTTATTTCAGAGTTGTAGCATACCTACATATCAAAGTCTTTCCCCAGGCAAACTCTGGTAGCAGCTGGTCTGACTTTCTAGGAGGAAACCAGGGCTTCCAGTGACTACTCAAAAAAAGGACATTGAAGAGCCTCAGGGAGTCAGCAAAATAAAATACAAAACACTTTTTGCTCCTCAAAAATAAATCCTTCTAGTGCAGTGCTAAAGATAAGCCTTTCGCTAGAGCACACCAACACTGGGCAGTTAAAAATACACCCAGACAGTACAGTATTACAGACCCAGAGCAGTTTACTTCATCTGCATCAACAGGGTTTGTGAAGGTCTTGAAACGTCCGTCAGTAGCAAGTCTGAGAGTAACATCCCTTAAGAAAACGCTAAATGCACCAAGGGCCTCCTCCTCCTGCTCCTCTGCCCCTTGCGTTTCTCCCCGTGGTGGTTCCCGAGGTTCAGGCGGCGGCGCCACCGGCAGCACTTCCAGGGTCTGCCGAGCTTAAGGGAACCAGAAAAGTTTATTCCATCCGCAGCACTCAAATAGGAGCACACACAGAGTTACTGATAGGAAACCCACTACCAAAACAAATACTGTAAGGCTGTTAACATACAGTTAGCAAATTTTTATCTATAGAATAGGCTCACCTGCTTTCTTTCTAGATGCAGGAGGTTTAGCAGCTTGACTTATAATTAAGTCCTCAAAAAAGTTGCTTCTCTCTTCCTTAGCAGGCAACGGGATATCGAAAACTTCTTCATAATCTTCAATAAACAACTCCTGTATCTATGGCATGAGAAGGAAAGACATCTCAGGTAAAAGATCACTACGCCAAAAAGAGGATTTTTTAAATTAAGCTTAATAATGATCTGAATAATAATAATAATAATAATAATAATAATAATAATAACAACAACAATAATAATAATAATAATCTTATCTTCCTGGTGATCAAAGGCTAGATTTCTTTAGGTCAGGATGGCAAATAAAATATCTTCTTTGAGGAAAAGCTCTAGAATTTAAGCTCAGGGAATGGACGAGCAGAGATGCACTGACAGAGTGATGACATCCCCCACCTTTGAGGTTTCCTGCTGAAGTGGAAGCGAGTCCCTTGACTCACAAAACAACCGAGACAAACGTTCTCAGCGCTGCTTTGTGTCTAAGCAAATCTACATGATTCAGAAGGGTGCCCTAGTAATAAAAGGATCCATTTGCTTGAGGGAGGACAGTATTCGTATACTTAAAGGATTCATAAAACTAAACTGAATAGAAGAATTGGGAGAAGTGTTGATAGAAATACCTCATCTTGGAGATCCATGTACGATACGTTTGCTGTTGCAAGCAACAAATCCGGAGCAAATGTTGGAATGTTCTCTAGGAACGTTGTAAAGGTAGTTTTCAATGTAATGCCAGCTGTTTCCCATCACACATTGATCCGTGGAATATAAATTATAATTGGTGCTGTCCTCTGAGCTTCTCGTATAAACAAGTAAAATGAAAGCTTTGGTAACAGCAATGAACCAGCAGCACAGGCTGCTCATAAATAACTACACATCAAACTAGCCTAATAAAATAGAAGTTCAATAAAGAAGTCCAAAAAAAAAAAAAAAACACAAAAAGCCTCACCATGCAAAACTTATTAATAGTAGAGTAAAATTTCTGATTTGACTCAAAAATTGATAGAGCTACACAGAGATCCAGAATGCTGGATCTAATGTGAGGCCTCTAATGACCTCACAATGGACGACCTCACAATGGACGACCTCACAATGGGACTCTTGTCACCTCACAATGGAAGACCTCACAATGGATGACCACAAAATGGGCCTCTAACGACATCACAATGGATGACCTCACAATGGACGACATCACAATGGATGAGCTCTCAATGGGACTCTTATGACCTCACAATGGACGACCTCACAATGGGCCGCTAATGACTTCGCAATGGATGACGTCACAATGGATGACTTCACAATGGATGACCTCACAATGGGACTCTTGTCACCTCACAATGGAAGACCTGACAATGGATGACCTCATAATGGAGGACCTCACAATGGGCCTCTAATGACATCACAATGGATGACCTCACAATGGACGACGTCACAATGGGACTCTTGTGACCTCACAATGGATGACCTCACAATGGAGGACCTCACAATGGATGACCTCACAATGGGACTCTTTGGCCTCACAATGGAAGAGCTCACAATGGATGACCTCACAATGGACGACATCACAATGGGCCTTGAATGACATCACAATGGATGCCCTCACAATGGACGACCTCATAATGGATGACCTCACAAAGGACGACATCACAATGGATGAATTCACAATAGGAAGCTTGTGACCTCACAATAGAAAACTTCACCATGGATAACCTCACCATGGGCCTTTCATGACTTCACAATGGATGACATCACAATGGACGACCTCACAATGGGCCTCTAATGACATCACAATGGATGGCCTCACAATGGACGACATCACAATGGACGACCTCACAATGGACGACCTCACAATGGGACTCTTGTGACCTCACAATGGACGACCTCACAATGGATTATCTCACAATGGGCCTCTAATGACATCACAATGGATGACCTCACAATGGACGACATAACAATAGATGACCTCAAAATGGGACTCTTGTGACCTCACAATGGACGACCTCACAATGGACGACCTCACAATGGGACTCTTGTGACCTCACAATGGACGACCTCACAATGGACGACCTCACAATGGGCCTCTAATGAGATCAAAATGGATGATCTCACAAAGGACGACCTCACAATGGACGACCTCACAATGGGCCTCTAATGACATCACAATGGATGACGTCACAATGGACGACATCACAATGGACGACCTCGCAATGGGACTCTTGTGACCTCAAAATGGGTGATCTCACAATGGATGACCTCACAATGGGGCTCTAATGACATCACAATGGATGACCTCACAATGCGACTCTTGTGACCTCAAAAAAAGACCTCACAATGGATGACCTCACAATGGGACTCTTGTGACGTCACAATGGACGACCTCACAATGGAACATCACAATGGACGACCTCACAATGGACGACGTCACAATGGGACTCTTGTGACCTCACAAAGAAGACCTCACAATGGAAAACGTCACCATGGATGACCTCACCATGGGCCTTTCATGACCTCACAATGGATGACATCACAATGGACGACCTCACAATGGGCCTCTAATGACATCACAATGGATGACCTCTCAATGGACGACATCACAATGGACGACCTCGCAATGGGACTCTTCTGACGTCACAATGGACGACCTCACAATGGACGACATCACAATGGACGACCTCGCAATGGGACTCTTGTGACGTCACAATGGACGACCTCACAATGGACGACATCACAATGGACGACCTCACAATGGGACTCTTGTGACCTCACAATGGACGACCTCACAATGGGCCTCTAATGATATCACAATGGATAACCTCACTATGGACGACATCACATTGGAAGACCTCACAAGGGGACTCTTGTGACCTCACAATGGAAGACCTCACAATGGATGACCTCACGATGAGGCTCTAATGACATCACAATGGATGACATCACAATGGACGACCTCACAATGGGCCTCTAATTACATCACAATGGATGACCTCACCATGGACGACCTCACCATGGACGACCTCACCATGGACCATATCACAATGGATGACCTCACCATGGGACTCTTGTGACGTCACAATGGACGACCTCACAATGGACGACCTCACAATGGACGACCTCACAATGGGACTCTTCTGACCTCACAAAGAAGACCTCACAATGGATGACCTCACCATGGGCCTTTCATGACCTCACCATGGATGACATCACAATGGACGACCTCACCATGGGCCTCTAATGACATCACAATGGATGACCTCACAATGGACGACATCACAATGGATGACCTCGCAATGGGACTCTTGTGACGTCACAATGGATGACCTCGCACTGGGACTCTTGTGACCTCACAATGGACGACCTCACAATGGACGACCTCACAATGGGACTCTTGTGACCTCACAAAGAAGACCTCACCATGGACGACCTCACCATGGACGACCTCACCATGGACGACCTCACCATGGACGACCTCACCATGGGACTCTTGTGACCTCACAAAGAAGACCTCACCATGGGCGACCTCACCATGGGCGACCTCACCATGGGCGACCTCACCATGGGCCTCTAATAACATCACAATGGACGACATCACAATGGACGACATCACAATGGACGACCTCACCATGGACGACCTCATAATGGGACTTTTGTGACCTCACAATGGACGACCTCACCATGGACGACCTCGCAATGGACGACCTCGCAATGGACGACCTCGCAATGGGACTCTTGTGACCTCACAATGGACGACCTCACAATGGACGACCTCACAATGGGACTCTTGTGACCTCACAATGGATGACCTCACAATGGACGACCTCACAATGGGCCTCTAATGACATCACAATGGATGACCTCACAATGGACGACATCACAATGGATGACCTCGCAATGGGACTCTTGTGACCTCACAATGGACGACCTCACCATGGACGACCTCACCATGGACGACCTCACCATGGGCCTTTCATGACCTCACCATGGATGACCTCACAATGGACGACCTCACAATGGTCCTCTAATGACATCACAATGGATGACCTCACAATGGACGACATCACAATGGATGACCTCGCAATGGGACTCTTGTGACGTCACAATGGACGACCTCACAATGGACGACCTCACAATGGACGACCTCACAATG
The DNA here is from genome assembly GCF_059628265.1 of Tinamus guttatus. NCBI lineage: Eukaryota > Metazoa > Chordata > Aves > Tinamiformes > Tinamidae > Tinamus > Tinamus guttatus. The sequence goes on along the minus strand of NW_028289518.1, from coordinate 16,295 downwards.
GACGACCTCACTCTGGGCCTTTCATGACCTCACAATGGTGACATCACAATGGACGACCTCACAATGGGCCTCTAATGACATCACAATGGACGACCTCGCAATGGACGACCTCGCAATGGACGACCTCGCAATGGGACACTTGTGACCTCACAATGGAAGACCTCACAATGGATGACCTCAGAATGGGGCTCTAATGACATCACAACGGATGACCTCACAATGGACGACCTCACAATGGACGACCTCACCATGCGACTCTTGTGACCTCACAAAGAAGACCTCACCATGGATGACCTCACCATGGATGACCTCACCATGGACCATATCACAATGGATGACCTCACAATGGGACTCTTGTGACGTCACAATGGACGACCTCACAATGGACGACCTCACAATGGGCCTCTAATGACATCACGATGGATGACCTCACAATGGACGACATCACAATGGATGACCTCGCAATGGGACTCTTGTGACGTCACAATGGATGACCTCGCAATGGGACTCTTGTGACCTCACAATGGACGACCTCACAATGGACGACCTCACAATGGTCTCTAATAACATCACAATGGATGACGTCACTATGGACGACATCACAATGGAAGACCTCATAATGGGACTCTTGTGACCGCACACTGGACGACCTCACACTGGACGACCTCACAATGGACGACCTCACAATGGGACTCTTGTGACCTCACCATGGACGACCTCACCATGGACGACCTCACCATGGACGACCTCACCATGGGCCTCTAATAACATCACAATGGATGACCTCACTATGGACGACATCACAATGGAAGACCTCATAATGGGACTCTTGTGACCTCACCATGGACGACCTCACCATGGACGACCTCACCATGGGACTCTTGTGACCTCACCATGGACGACCTCACCATGGACGACCTCACCATGGGACTCTTGTGACCTCGCAAAGAAGACCTCACCATGGACGACCTCACCATGGACGACCTCACCATGGACGACCTCACCATGGACGACCTCACCATGGGACCCTTGTGACCTCGCAAAGAAGACCTCACCATGGACGACCTCACCATGGACGACCTCACCATGGACGACCTCACCATGGACCTCTTGTGACCTCGCAAAGAAGACCTCACCATGGACGACCTCACCATGGACGACCTCACCATGGACGACCTCACCATGGACGACCTCACCATGGACGACCTCACCATGGGCCTCTAATAACATCACAATGGATGACCTCACTATGGACGACATCACAATAGAAGACCTCATAATGGGACTCTTGTGACCTCACAATGGACGACCTCACCATGGACGACCTCACAATGGGACTCTTGTGACCTCACCATGGATGACCTCACCATGGACGACCTCACCATGGACGACCTCACCATGGACGACCTCACCATGGGACTCTTGTGACCTCACCATGGACGACCTCACCATGGACGACCTCACCATGGACGACCTCACCATGGGACTCTTGTGACCTCGCAAAGAAGACCTCACCATGGACGACCTCACCATGGACGACCTCACCATGGACGACCTCACCATGGACGACCTCACCATGGACGACCTCACCATGGGACTCTTGTGACCTCGCAAAGAAGACCTCACCATGGACGACCTCACCATGGACGACCTCACCATGGACGACCTCACCATGGACGACCTCACCATGGGACTCTTGTGACCTCGCAAAGAAGACCTCACCATGGACGACCTCACCATGGACGACCTCACCATGGACGACCTCACCATGGACGACCTGACCATGGGACTCTTGTGACCTCGCAAAGAAGACCTCACCATGGACGACCTCACCATGGACGACCTCACCATGGACGACCTCACCATGGACGACCTCACCATGGGACTCTTGTGACCTCGCAAAGAAGACCTCACCATGGACGACCTCACCATGGACGACCTCACCATGGACGACCTCACCATGGGACTCTTGTGACCTCGCAAAGAAGACCTCACCATGGACGACCTCACCATGGACGACCTCACCATGGACGACCTCACCATGGACGACCTCACCATGGGACTCTTGTGACCTCGCAAAGAAGACCTCACCATGGACGACCTCACCATGGACGACCTCACCATGGACGACCTCACCATGGGCCTCTAATAACATCACAATGGATGACCTCACTATGGACGACATCACAATGGAAGACCTCATAATGGGACTCTTGTGACCTCACAATGGACGACCTCACAATGGACGACCTCACAATGGACGACCTCACAATGGGACTCTTGTGACCTCACCATGGACGACCTCACCATGGACGACCTCACCATGGACGACCTCACCATGGGACTCTTGTGACCTCGCAAAGAAGACCTCACCATGGACGACCTCACCATGGACGACCTCACCATGGACGACCTCACCAAGGACGACCTCACCAAGGACGACCTCACCAAGGACGACCTCACCATGGGACTCTTGTGACCTCGCAAAGAAGACCTCACCATGGACGACCTCACCATGGACGACCTCACCATGGACGACCTCACCATGGACGACCTCACCATGGGACTCTTGTGACCTCACCATCGACGACCTCACCATGGGACTCTTGTGACCTCACCATCGACGACCTCACCATCGACGACCTCACCATCGACGACCTCACCATGGGACTCTTGTGACCTCACCATGGACGACCTCACCATGGACGACCTCACCATGGACGACCTCACCATGGGACTCTTGTGTCGTCACCATGGACGACCTCACCATGGACGACCTCACCATGGACGACCTCACCATGGGACTCTTGTGACCTCACCATGGACGACCTCACCATGGACGACCTCACCATGGACGACCTCACAATGCGACTCTTGTGACGTCACCATGGACGACCTCACCATGGGCGACCTCACCATGGGCGACCTCACCATGGGCCTCTAATAACATCACAATGGATGACCTCACTATGGACGACATCACAATGGACGACCTCATAATGGGACTTTTGTGACCTCGCAATGGACGACCTCGCAATGGACGACCTCGCAATGGACGACCTCGCAATGGACGACCTCGCAATGGGACTCTTGTGACCTCACAATGGACGACCTCACAATGGACGACCTCACAATGGACGACCTCACAATGGGACTCTTGTGATCTCACAATGGATGACCTCACAATGGACGACCTCACAATGGGCCTCTAATGACATCACAATGGATGACCTCACAATGGACGACATCACAATGGATGACCTCGCAATGGGACTCTTGTGACCTCACAATGGACGACCTCACCATGGACGACCTCACCATGGACGACCTCACCATGGACGACCTCACAATGGGACTTTTGTGACCTCACAATGGACGACCTCACCATGGCCGACCTCACCATGGACGACCTCACCATGGACGACCTCACCATGGACGACCTCACCATGCGACTCTTGTGACCTCACCATGGACGACCTCACCATGGACGACCTCACCATGGGACTCTTGTGACCTCGCAAAGAAGACCTCACCATGGACGACCTCACCATGGGACTCTTGTGACGTCACCATGGACGACCTCACCATGGACGACCTCACCATGGACGACCTCACCATGGACGACCTCACCATGGGACTCTTGTGACGTCACCATGGACGACCTCACCATGGACGACCTCACCATGGACCATATCACAATGGATGACCTCACCATGGGACTCTTGTGACGTCACCATGGACGACCTCACCATGGACGACCTCACCATGGACGACCTCACCATGGGACTCTTGTGACGTCACCATGGACGACCTCACCATGGACGACCTCACCATGGACGACCTCACCATGGACGACCTCACCATGGACCATATCACAATGGACGACCTCACCATGGGACTCTTGTGACCTCACCATGGATGACCTTACCATGGGACTCTTGTGACGTCACCATGGACGACCTCGCCATGGACGACCTCGCCATGGGACTCTTGTGACCTCACCATGGACGACCTCACCATGGACGACCTCACAATGCGACTCTTGTGACGTCACCATGGACGACCTCACCATGGACGACCTCACCATGGACGACCTCACCATGGGACTCTTGTGACCTCACCATCGACGACCTCACCATGGACGACCTAACCATGGACGACCTCACCATGGGACTCTTGTGACCTCACCATGGACGACCTCACCATGGACGACCTCACCATGGGACTCTTGTGACGTCACCATGGACGACCTCACCATGGACGACCTCACCATGGACGACCTCACAATGCGACTCTTGTGACGTCACCATGGACGACCTCACCATGGGCGACCTCACCATGGGCGACCTCACCATGGGCCTCTAATAACATCACAATGGATGACCTCACTATGGACGACATCACAATGGACGACATCACAATGGACGACATCACAATGGACGACATCACAATGGACGACCTCAGAATGGGACTTTTGTGACCTCGCAATGGACGACCTCGCAATGGACGACCTCGCAATGGACGACCTCGCAATGGGACTCTTGTGACCTCACAATGGACGACCTCACAATGGACGACCTCACAATGGACGACCTCACAATGGGACTCTAATGACATCACAATGGATGACCTCACAATGGACGACATCACAATGGATGACCTCGCAATGGGACTCTTGTGACCTCACCATGGACGACCTCACCATGGACGACCTCACCATGGACGACCTCACCATGGACGACCTCACCATGGGACTCTTGTGACCTCGCAAAGAAGACCTCACCATGGACGACCTCACCATGGACCATATCACAATGGATGACCTCACCATGGGACTCTTGTGACGTCACCATGGACGACCTCACAATGGACGACCTCACCATGGACGACCTCACCATGGGACTCTTGTGACGTCACCATGGACGACCTCACCATGGACGACCTCACCATGGACGACCTCACCATGGACCATATCACAATGGACGACCTCACCATGGGACTCTTGTGACCTCACCATGGACGACCTCACCATGGACGACCTCACCATGGACGACCTCACCATCGGACTCTTGTGACCTCACCATGGATGACCTTACCATGGGACTCTTGTGACGTCACCATGGACGACCTCGCCATGGACGACCTCGCCATGGGACTCTTGTGACCTCACCATGGACGACCTCACCATGGACGACCTCACAATGCGACTCTTGTGACGTCACCATGGACGACCTCACCATGGACGACCTCACCATGGACGACCTCACCATGGGACTCTTGTGACCTCACCATGGACGACCTCACCATGGGACTCTTGTGACCTCACCATGGACGACCTCACCATCGACGACCTCACCATGGACGACCTCACCATGGACGACCTCACCATGGACGACCTCACCATGGACGACCTCACCATGGGACTCTTGTGACCTCACCATGGACGACCTCACCATGGACGACCTCACCATGGACGACCTCACCATCGGACTCTTGTGACCTCACCATGGATGACCTTACCATGGGACTCTTGTGACGTCACCATGGACGACCTCGCCATGGACGACCTCGCCATGGACGACCTCGCCATGGGACTCTTGTGACCTCACCATGGACGACCTCACCATGGACGACCTCACAATGCGACTCTTGTGACGTCACCATGGACGACCTCACCATGGACGACCTCACCATGGACGACCTCACCATGGGACTCTTGTGACCTCACCATGGACGACCTCACCATGGGACTCTTGTGACCTCACCATCGACGACCTCACCATCGACGACCTCACCATCGACGACCTCACCATCGACGACCTCACCATGGGACTCTTGTGACCTCACCATGGACGACCTCACCATGGACGACCTCACCATGGACGACCTCACCATGGGACTCTTGTGACGTCACCATGGACGACCTCACCATGGACGACCTCACCATGGGACTCTTGTGACCTCACCATGGACGACCTCACCATGGACGACCTCACCATGGACGACCTCACAATGCGACTCTTGTGACGTCAGCATGGACGACCTCACCATGGGCGACCTCACCATGGGCGACCTCACCATGGGCCTCTAATAACATCACAATGGATGACCTCACTATGGACGACATCACAATGGACGACACCACAATGGACGACCTCATAATGGGACTTTTGTGACCTCGCAATGGACGACCTCGCAATGGACGACCTCGCAATGGACGACCTCGCAATGGGACTCTTGTGACCTCACAATGGACGACCTCACAATGGACGACCTCACAATGGACGACCTCACAATGGACGACCTCACAATGGGACTCTTGTGATCTCACAATGGATGACCTCACAATGGACGACCTCACAATGGGCCTCTAATGACATCACAATGGATGACCTCACAATGGACGACATCACAATGGATGACCTCGCAATGGGACTCTTGTGACGTCACAATGGACGACCTCACAATGGACGACCTCACAATGGACGACCTCACAATGGGACTTTTGTGACCTCACAATGGACGACCTCACAATGGACGACCTCACCATGGCCGACCTCACCATGGCCGACCTCACCATGGACGACCTCACCATGGGACACTTGTGACCTCACCATGGACGACCTCACCATGGACGACCTCACCATGGGACTCTTGTGACCTCGCAAAGAAGATCTCACCATGGACGACCTCACCATGGGACTCTTGTGACGTCACCATGGACGACCTCACCATGGACGACCTCACCATGGACGACCTCACCATGGACGACCTCACCATGGGACTCTTGTGACGTCACCATGGACGACCTCACCATGGACGACCTCACCATGGACCATATCACAATGGATGACCTCACCATGGGACTCTTGTGACGTCACCATGGACGACCTCACCATGGACGACCTCACCATGGACGACCTCACCATGGACGACCTCACCATGGGACTCTTGTGACGTCACCATGGACGACCTCACCATGGACGACCTCACCATGGACGACCTCACCATGGACCATATCACAATGGACGACCTCACCATGGGACTCTTGTGACCTCACCATGGACGACCTCACCATGGACGACCTCACCATGGGACTCTTGTGACCTCGCAAAGAAGACCTCACCATGGACGACCTCGCCATGGACGACCTCGCCATGGACGACCTCGCCATGGACGACCTCGCCATGGGACTCTTGTGACCTCACCATGGACGACCTCACCATGGACGACCTCACAATGCGACTCTTGTGACGTCACCATGGACGACCTCACCATGGACGACCTCACCATGGACGACCTCACCATGGGACTCTTGTGACCTCACCATGGACGACCTCACCATGGACGACCTCACCATGGACGACCTCACCATGGGACTCTTGTGACCTCACCATGGACGACCTCACCATGGGACTCTTGTGACCTCACCATCGACGACCTCACCATGGACGACCTCACCATGGACGACCTCACCATGGGACTCTTGTGACCTCACCATGGACGACCTCACCATGGACGACCTCACCATGGACGACCTCACCATGGGACTCTTGTGACGTCACCATGGACGACCTCACCATGGACGACCTCACCATGGACGACCTCACCATGGACGACCTCACCATGGACGACCTCACAATGCGACTCTTGTGACGTCACCATGGACGACCTCACCATGGGCGACCTCACCATGGGCCTCTAATAACATCACAATGGATGACCTCACTATGGACGACATCACAATGGACGACATCACAATGGACGACATCACAATGGACGACATCACAATGGACGACCTCAGAATGGGACTTTTGTGACCTCGCAATGGACGACCTCGCAATGGACGACCTCGCAATGGACGACCTCGCAATGGGACTCTTGTGACCTCACAATGGACGACCTCACAATGGACGACCTCACAATGGACGACCTCACAATGGGACTCTAATGACATCACAATGGATGACCTCACAATGGACGACATCACAATGGACGACCTCGCAATGGGACTCTTGTGACCTCACAATGGACGACCTCACCATGGACGACCTCACCATGGACGACCTCACCATGGGCCTTTCATGACCTCACCATGGATGACCTCACAATGGACGACCTCACAATGGTCCTCTAATGACATCACAATGGATGACCTCACAATGGATGACATCACAATGGATGACCTCGCAATGGGACTCTTGTGACGTCACAATGGACGACCTCACAATGGACGACCTCACAATGGACGACCTCACAATGGACGACCTCACAATGGGACTTTTGTGACCTCACAATGGATGACCTCACAATGGACGACCTCACAATGGGCCTCTAATGACATCACAATGGATGACATCACTATGGACGACATCACAATGGAAGACCTCACAATGGGACACTTGTGACCTCACAATGGAAGACCTCACAATGGATGACCTCAGAATGGGGCTCTAATGACATCACAATGGATGACCTCACAATGGACGACCTCACAATGGATGACCTCACCATGCGACCCTTGTGACCTCACAAAGAAGACCTCACCATGGATGACCTCACCATGGATCACCTCACCATGGACCATATCACAATGGATGACCTCACAATGGGACTCTTGTGACGTCACAATGGACGACCTCACCATGGACGACCTCACCATGGACGACCTCACCATGGACGACCTCACCATGGGACTCTTGTGACGTCACCATGGACGACCTCACCATGGGACTCTTGTGACCTCACCATGGACGACCTCACCATGGACGACCTCACCATGGACGACCTCACCATGGACGACCTCACCATGCGACTCTTGTGACGTCACCATGGACGACCTCACCATGGGCGACCTCACCATGGGCCTCTAATAACATCACAATGGATGACCTCACTATGGACGACATCACAATGGACGACATCACAATGGACGACATCACAATGGACGACATCACAATGGGACTTTTGTGACCTCGCAATGGACGACCTCGCAATGGACGACCTCGCAATGGACGACCTCGCAATGGGACTCTTGTGACCTCACAATGGACGACCTCACAATGGACGACCTCACAATGGACGACCTCACAATGGGCCTCTAATGACATCACGATGGATGACCTCACAATGGACGACATCACAATGGATGACCTCGCAATGGGACTCTTGTGACGTCACAATGGATGACCTCGCAATGGGACTCTTGTGACCTCACAATGGACGACCTCACAATGGACGACCTCACAATGGTCTCTAATAACATCACAATGGATGACGTCACTATGGACGACATCACAATGGAAAACCTCATAATGGGACTCTTGTGACCGCACAATGGACGACCTCACAATGGACAACCTCACAATGGACGACCTCACAATGGACGACCTCACAATGAGACTCTTGTGACCTCACCATGGACGACCTCACCATGGACGACCTCAACATGGGCCTCTAATAACATCACAATGGATGACCTCACTATGGACGACATCACAATGGAAGACCTCATAATGGGAGTCTTGTGACCTCACAATGGATGACCTAACAATGGACGACCTCACAATGGACGACCTCACAATGGGACTCTTGTGACCTCACCATGGACGACCTCACCATGGACGACCTCACCATGGACGACCTCACCATGGGACTCTTGTGACCTGGCAAAGAAGACCTCACCATGGACGACCTCACCATGGACGACCTCACCATGGACGACCTCACCATGGACGACCTCACCATGGGACTCTTGTGACCTCGCAAAGAAGACCTCACCATGGACGACCTCACCATGGACGACCTCACCATGGACGACCTCACCATGGACGACCTCACCATGGACGACCTCACCATGGACGACCTCACCATGGACGACCTCACCATGGGACTCTTGTGACCTCGCAAAGAAGACCTCACCATGGACGACCTCACCATGGACGACCTCACCATGGACGACCTCACCATGGACGACCTCACCATGGACGACCTCACCATGGACGACCTCACCATGGACGACCTCACCATGGACGACCTCACCATGGACGACCTCACCATGGACGACCTCACCATGGACGACCTCACCATGGACGACCTCACCATGGGACTCTTGTGACCTCGCAAAGAAGACCTCACCATGGACGACCTCACCATGGACGACCTCACCATGGACGACCTCACCATGGACGACCTCACCATGGACGACCTCACCATGGACGACCTCACCATGGACGACCTCACCATGGACGACCTCACCATGGACGACCTCACCATGGGACTCTTGTGACCTCGCAAAGAAGACCTCACCATGGACGACCTCACCATGGACGACCTCACCATGGACGACCTCACCATGGACGACCTCACCATGGACGACCTCACCATGGACGACCTCACCATGGACGACCTCACCATGGACGACCTCACCATGGACGACCTCACCATGGACGACCTCACCATGGACGACCTCACCATGGACGACCTCACCATGGACGACCTCACCATGGACGACCTCACCATGGGACTCTTGTGACCTCGCAAAGAAGACCTCACCATGGACGACCTCACCATGGACGACCTCACCATGGACGACCTCACCATGGACGACCTCACCATGGACGACCTCACCATGGACGACCTCACCATGGACGACCTCACCATGGACGACCTCACCATGGGACTCTTGTGACCTCGCAAAGAAGACCTCACCATGGACCACCTCACCATGGACCACCTCACCATGGACCACCTCACCATGGACCACCTCACCATGGACCACCTCACCATGGACCACCTCACCATGGACCACCTCACCATGGACCACCTCACCATGGGACTCTTGTGACCTCGCAAAGAAGACCTCACCATGGACGACCTCACCATGGACGACCTCACCATGGACGACCTCACCATGGACGACCTCACCATGGACGACCTCACCATGGACGACCTCACCATGGACGACCTCACCATGGGACTCTTGTGACCTCGCAAAGAAGACCTCACCATGGACGACCTCACCATGGACGACCTCACCATGGACGACCTCACCATGGACGACCTCACCATGGACGACCTCACCATGGACGACCTCACCATGGGACTCTTGTGACCTCGCAAAGAAGACCTCACCATGGACGACCTCACCATGGACGACCTCACCATGGACGACCTCACCATGGACGACCTCACCATGGACGACCTCACCATGGACGACCTCACCATGGACGACCTCACCATGGACGACCTCACCATGGACCACCTCACCATGGACGACCTCACCATGGACCACCTCACCATGGGACTCTTGTGACCTCGCAAAGAAGACCTCACCATGGACCACCTCACCATGGACCACCTCACCATGGACCACCTCACCATGGACCACCTCACCATGGACGACCTCACCATGGACGACCTCACCATGGACCACCTCACCATGGACGACCTCACCATGGACCACCTCACCATGGACGACCTCACCATGGACGACCTCACCATGGACGACCTCACCATGGACGACCTCACCATGGACGACCTCACCATGGACGACCTCACCATGGGACTCTTGTGACCTCGCAAAGAAGACCTCACCATGGACGACCTCACCATGGACGACCTCACCATGGACGACCTCACCATGGACGACCTCACCATGGACGACCTCACCATGGACGACCTCACCATGGACGACCTCACCATGGGACTCTTGTGACCTCGCAAAGAAGACCTCACCATGGACGACCTCACCATGGACGACCTCACCATGGACGACCTCACCATGGACGACCTCACCATGGACCACCTCACCATGGACCACCTCACCATGGACCACCTCACCATGGACCACCTCACCATGGACCACCTCACCATGGACCACCTCACCATGGACCACCTCACCATGGACCACCTCACCATGGACCACCTCACCATGGGACTCTTGTGACCTCGCAAAGAAGACCTCACCATGGACCACCTCACCATGGACCACCTCACCATGGACCACCTCACCATGGACCACCTCACCATGGACCACCTCACCATGGACCACCTCACCATGGACCACCTCACCATGGACCACCTCACCATGGGACTCTTGTGACCTCGCAAAGAAGACCTCACCATGGACGACCTCACCATGGACGACCTCACCATGGACGACCTCACCATGGACGACCTCACCATGGACGACCTCACCATGGACGACCTCACCATGGACGACCTCACCATGGACGACCTCACCATGGACGACCTCACCATGGGACTCTTGTGACCTCGCAAAGAAGACCTCACCATGGACGACCTCACCATGGACGACCTCACCATGGACGACCTCACCATGGACGACCTCACCATGGACGACCTCACCATGGACGACCTCACCATGGACGACCTCACCATGGACGACCTCACCATGGACGACCTCACCATGGGACTCTTGTGACCTCGCAAAGAAGACCTCACCATGGACGACCTCACCATGGACGACCTCACCATGGACGACCTCACCATGGACGACCTCACCATGGACGACCTCACCATGGACGACCTCACCATGGACCACCTCACCATGGACCACCTCACCATGGACCACCTCACCATGGACCACCTCACCATGGACCACCTCACCATGGACCACCTCACCATGGGACTCTTGTGACCTCGCAAAGAAGACCTCACCATGGACCACCTCACCATGGACCACCTCACCATGGACCACCTCACCATGGACCACCTCACCATGGACCACCTCACCATGGACCACCTCACCATGGACGACCTCACCATGGGACTCTTGTGACCTCGCAAAGAAGACCTCACCATGGACGACCTCACCATGGACGACCTCACCATGGACGACCTCACCATGGACGACCTCACCATGGACGACCTCACCATGGACGACCTCACCATGGACCACCTCACCATGGACCACCTCACCATGGACCACCTCACCATGGACCACCTCACCATGGACCACCTCACCATGGGACTCTTGTGACCTCGCAAAGAAGACCTCACCATGGACCACCTCACCATGGACCACCTCACCATGGACCACCTCACCATGGACCACCTCACCATGGACCACCTCACCATGGACCACCTCACCATGGACCACCTCACCATGGACCACCTCACCATGGGACTCTTGTGACCTCGCAAAGAAGACCTCACCATGGACGACCTCACCATGGACGACCTCACCATGGACGACCTCACCATGGACGACCTCACCATGGACGACCTCACCATGGACGACCTCACCATGGACGACCTCACCATGGACGACCTCACCATGGACGACCTCACCATGGGACTCTTGTGACCTCGCAAAGAAGACCTCACCATGGACGACCTCACCATGGACGACCTCACCATGGACGACCTCACCATGGACGACCTCACCATGGACGACCTCACCATGGACGACCTCACCATGGGACTCTTGTGACCTCGCAAAGAAGACCTCACCATGGACGACCTCACCATGGACGACCTCACCATGGACGACCTCACCATGGGACTCTTGTGACCTCGCAAAGAAGACCTCACCATGGACGACCTCACCATGGACGACCTCACCATGGACGACCTCACCATGGACGACCTCACCATGGACGACCTCACCATGGACGACCTCACCATGGGACTCTTGTGACCTCGCAAAGAAGACCTCACCATGGACGACCTCACCATGGACGACCTCACCATGGACGACCTCACCATGGACGACCTCACCATGGACGACCTCACCATGGACGACCTCACCATGGACGACCTCACCATGGACGACCTCACCATGGACGACCTCACCATGGACGACCTCACCATGGGACTCTTGTGACCTCGCAAAGAAGACCTCACCATGGACGACCTCACCATGGACGACCTCACCATGGACGACCTCACCATGGACGACCTCACCATGGACGACCTCACCATGGACGACCTCACCATGGACGACCTCACCATGGGACTCTTGTGACCTCGCAAAGAAGACCTCACCATGGACGACCTCACCATGGACGACCTCACCATGGACGACCTCACCATGGACGACCTCACCATGGACGACCTCACCATGGGACTCTTGTGACCTCGCAAAGAAGACCTCACCATGGACGACCTCACCATGGACGACCTCACCATGGACGACCTCACCATGGACGACCTCACCATGGACGACCTCACCATGGACGACCTCACCATGGGACTCTTGTGACCTCGCAAAGAAGACCTCACCATGGACGACCTCACCATGGACGACCTCACCATGGACGACCTCACCATGGACGACCTCACCATGGACGACCTCACCATGGACGACCTCACCATGGGACTCTTGTGACCTCGCAAAGAAGACCTCACCATGGACGACCTCACCATGGACGACCTCACCATGGACGACCTCACCATGGACGACCTCACCATGGACGACCTCACCATGGACGACCTCACCATGGGACTCTTGTGACCTCGCAAAGAAGACCTCACCATGGACGACCTCACCATGGACGACCTCACCATGGACGACCTCACCATGGACGACCTCACCATGGGACTCTTGTGACCTCGCAAAGAAGACCTCACCATGGGACTCTTGTGACCTCGCAAAGAAGACCTCACCATGGACGACCTCACCATGGACGACCTCACCATGGACGACCTCACCATGGACCACCTCACCATGGACGACCTCACCATGGACCACCTCACCATGGACGACCTCACCATGGACCACCTCACCATGGACGACCTCACCATGGACCACCTCACCATGGGACTCTTGTGACCTCGCAAAGAAGACCTCACCATGGACCACCTCACCATGGACCACCTCACCATGGACCACCTCACCATGGACGACCTCACCATGGACCACCTCACCATGGACCACCTCACCATGGGACTCTTGTGACCTCGCAAAGAAGACCTCACCATGGACGACCTCACCATGGACGACCTCACCATGGACGACCTCACCATGGACGACCTCACCATGGACGACCTCACCATGGACGACCTCACCATGGACGACCTCACCATGGGACTCTTGTGACCTCGCAAAGAAGACCTCACCATGGACGACCTCACCATGGGACTCTTGTGACCTCGCAAAGAAGACCTCACCATGGACGACCTCACCATGGACGACCTCACCATGGACGACCTCACCATGGACGACCTCACCATGGACGACCTCACCATGGACGACCTCACCATGGGACTCTTGTGACCTCGCAAAGAAGACCTCACCATGGACGACCTCACCATGGACGACCTCACCATGGACGACCTCACCATGGACGACCTCACCATGGACGACCTCACCATGGACGACCTCACCATGGACGACCTCACCATGGGACTCTTGTGACCTCGCAAAGAAGACCTCACCATGGACGACCTCACCATGGACGACCTCACCATGGACGACCTCACCATGGACGACCTCACCATGGACGACCTCACCATGGACGACCTCACCATGGGACTCTTGTGACCTCGCAAAGAAGACCTCACCATGGACCACCTCACCATGGACCACCTCACCATGGACCACCTCACCATGGACCACCTCACCATGGACCACCTCACCATGGACCACCTCACCATGGACCACCTCACCATGGACCACCTCACCATGGGACTCTTGTGACCTCGCAAAGAAGACCTCACCATGGACGACCTCACCATGGACGACCTCACCATGGACGACCTCACCATGGACGACCTCACCATGGACGACCTCACCATGGACGACCTCACCATGGACGACCTCACCATGGGACTCTTGTGACCTCGCAAAGAAGACCTCACCATGGACGACCTCACCATGGACGACCTCACCATGGACGACCTCACCATGGACCGACCTCACCATGGACGACCTCACCATGGACGACCTCACCATGGGACTCTTGTGACCTCGCAAAGAAGACCTCACCATGGACGACCTCACCATGGACGACCTCACCATGGACGACCTCACCATGGACGACCTCACCATGGACGACCTCACCATGGACGACCTCACCATGGGACTCTTGTGACCTCGCAAAGAAGACCTCACCATGGACGACCTCACCATGGACGACCTCACCATGGACGACCTCACCATGGGACTCTTGTGACCTCGCAAAGAAGACCTCACCATGGACGACCTCACCATGGACGACCTCACCATGGACGACCTCACCATGGACGACCTCACCATGGACGACCTCACCATGGACGACCTCACCATGGGACTCTTGTGACCTCGCAAAGAAGACCTCACCATGGACCCA